>NC_041394.2:239270249-239372749 GCF_900747795.2 Erpetoichthys calabaricus
GGCTCCTTAATGGCTTCTGAATACTGTCTGGAAGTTAATAGTGATGAGTCCACTACAACTCCTAAATCCTTTTCATAAGGTGTACTTTGGATTTTCAGACCTCTACTCAAATCTAACATTTCAACTTCCTACATCTAATACTTTAGATTTACTTACAGTACATTAAATTTCATCTGTCAAGTCCCTCTGTATAGCTTATCTGTCAATCCACTTAGCTTAGTATCATCTGCCAACTTAATCAGCTTGTTATTTATATTTGTATCCAGATCATTTATATATTAAAAATAGCAGCAGCCCTAGCACTGACCACTGAGGGATACTACTATTAACATCCAATTTTGAAAGTGTTCCTTGCATCATCACCCTCTGCTTCCTGTGTTTTTGACAATTCTGTCCTCACCTACACCCAGAACTCGCAATTCTTTTAGTTTGATGCCCAACCTTTCATGTGGTATCTTATTAAATACTTTATGAAAGTCAAGACAAATAATATCATAGGCACCACTTCGATCATATCTTTTTATTGCTTCTTCATTGAATTCCAACTTGTTAGTAAAACATTGTCTGAACCCATGCTGACTGTTCAGTAAAACTCCTATTCTTGCCATGTGTTGCTCAGTCTTATACTTAATAATTTCTTCCATTTATTTACATTTGATGTACGTTAAGCATGCTGGCCTACAGTTGCTTGGATCTGCCTGGTCACCCTTTTTATAATGGAATATTTGCCATTTTCCTTTTTTTCAGAATTTCCCCAATGCACAGGACTTCATAAAACTCTTTGTCAAGGCTTTATACAGTATATTTCCTCACTAACCTCCGTAAGTACTCAAGGATAAATATTATCTGCTTTAATCTAAGCAGTATTTCTCCCTGTTACCTTTTACTTCAGGGAGGTTATCCACTTCCTCAGAAGAGAAGAGCTCAAAAAATGTATATTTACAGCATTTGGTAATTCACCATATGCATACAGTATTTTAATATCCTTTTACTATTCTTGATACACTTTACCTCCTCCTTGAATATTCTTTTCTACTAAAATACTGGAAATTTTTTTAGCTTCCCTAATATCCTTCTTGAGTGTGGCCTTCATACATCCTATGATTAACATTAGGGTTATTAGTCTTATATGCCTACACCTCACTTACAAATCAGCTGGACCCAATTCTCCCTACCTTCATTAATCATAGTTAGTAATTGCTTTAGATACCCAGGGGTGGTATGTCTACATTCTACTTCCTCTTCCTTCCAATTACTGGTCTCAACTGAGAACCCTTTCTTTGAAATGTTTATAGAATAGCAAAGGACAAAATCTTATACATATAAATCTAATTTGAAGTAGTTTTGATAGAGGAGTATCTCCGCCCAATATTAAATTCTACAATTAGGCCTTCATTCTCCATCTTATCTGGTCCTGGCTATCCTTCCCTCCTGCCTCCTCCGCCATCATTATTTCACTGTCTAGTGGAAAGCCTTGTTGCTCCATTAAATCCTAAGGCCTTCAGGCCTTGCCTTGGTCCTATCATCTCCTATTCTCTTCATAGTTGACACTGTGTGAAGTGACATATTGATGCAGCAGTGAAATGGTATAGTCACAACCGCTTTTCACAATACGTCCCTTAACACTGGTGGCCATCCAGGTATTTATGTTGTTGGGCAGACTGCAGGAATTAGTGCACTTGGTGACCTATTTAATGCTACTGTGCTCCTATCGTTCCAGTCTCTCCAGTCTCATTTTTCTCTCTCTTCCTCGTCTTTTTATTTACAAGTTTGTTAATTGTTAAGAACGTGAGGTATCTCTCTTTCCATTGCTTTGCCTGCTCATCCTCTTGACTCTCTATCTTGATCTTTCTCCCCTTCTAAGCATCTAATCTCTAGCCTTTATACTGTTTTGCTTAACTCAGCTTATAGACCTCTCCCCTTTACAGTAATCCCTCCTCCATCGCGGGGGTTGCGTTCCAGAGCCACCCGCGAAATAAGAAAATCCGTGAAGCAGAAACCATATGTTTATATGGTTATTTTTATATTGTCATGCTTGGGTCACAGATTTGCGCAGAAACACAGGAGGTTGTAGAGAGACAGGAACGTTATTCAAACACTGCAAACAAACATTTGTCTCTTTTTCAAAAGTTTAAACTGTGCTCCATGACAAGACAGAGATGACAGTTCCGTCTCACAATTAAAAGAATGCAAACATATCTTCCTCTTCAAAGGAGTGCGCGTCAGGAGCAGATAATGTCACAGAGCTAGAGAAAAGCAAACAAATCAATAGGGCTGTTTGGCTTTTAAGTACGCGAAGCACCGCGGCACAAAGCTGTTGAAGGCGGCAGCTCACACCCCCTCCGTCAGGAGCAGACAGAGAGAGAGAGACAGAGTTTGTTTTTCAATCAAAAATCAATACGTGCCCTTCGAGCTTTTAAGTATCCGTATCGTCTAGGTGTGCGAACAGCCCCCCTGCTCACACCCCCTCCGTCAGGATAAGAGAAAGACAGCGCAAGAGAGAGAGAGAGAAAAGTAAGTTGGGTAGCTTCTCAGCCATCTGCCAATAGCGTCCCTTGTATGAAATCAACTGGGCAAACCAACTGAGGAAGCATGTACCAGAAATTAAAAGACCCATTGTCCGCAGAAATCCACAAACCAGCAAAAAATCCGCGATATATATTTAAATATGCTTACATATAAAATCCGCAATGGAGTGAAGCCGCGAAAGGCGAAGCGCGATATAGCGAGGGATTACTGTATTTCAGTCTGGCTCACTGAGCTATCTCCTTCTTCTACTCCTCTTGCCTCAAAAACCATATTTCATAATTTTTTTTTTTTCTTTATTTCAGGTCAGCCATTGTATAGCGCTCCTGGAGCAATTACAGGTCAAGGGCCCAGCAGAGTAGGATCTCTTTTGGCAGTGACGGGGATTCGAACCGGCAACTTTCTGGATGCCAGCACAGATCCTTAGCCTCAGAGCCACCACTCCGCCCCAAAATTCCTAAATTCCTAAAATTGTAATTAACAACAAACACAATTAAAGTTCCTTCAAAGAATTTACCTTACTCCCTGTAAATGTTATCTGGTGGGTCTTGAACTTGATCCTCTTTGTTACTTTTGCTCACTGGGTGTCCCTGGGTGGCATTTCTCTCCACATGTTCTGGTTCAGCCTCCCATTTTTTCCCACTTTGAACCTCTGTATATGACGCTTTATGTTCTTTTCTCTCTTGTTGATATTCTGTTATTGACTAAAACTATAATCCTTTTAAATTTATCCTTCATACATCTCCCCTCTTACCAGTGGAACCTTGTCTATTTAGGTAGCCTTGCTATTAAACTTCTCCTTGCTTCATGGTGGAAATCCTCTGAGATTGACACAAAAATTAATTGTCATGATCCGAAATTTAGTTAAATTTTTTTACCTTTCCCTTGGCCTCTGAGAAGAATGCATATATATTATGTTGAAGATTTTAGAGGTCAAGGAATTTAATGGCCAAGTTGGTTTTCTGATCGACAATGTATTTCACGATGTTTTTGTCGAACTGTGCCATTTTTTTTTTCTTATGGATGTCATCATTGTTTTCTGTTTATGATGCAGATTTGCCAGAGAGATGCCAGGAAGAACGACCGGGAGTGTACAACGTGTGACGTCATTACTGTGATCGTAAAAGGTCAGAGTTATAGTTCTTTTCTGGTCTTTGACTTTGATTTACATTATCCATTTTGGATAGCATTCTGGCTACTGACACTTTCGTTGTGTTTCTCAAACTCTGATTTTGTTTAATGTCATGGCCTGTGCTTATTTAAATCCTGCGCTCCTGGCTAGTTTTCACAAATTCTATCCATCTTTTTTTCTCCATCTTACTTTAAACTGCTGCTTCTTTGTGCAGTCAGTACAATAATTGGGTATCTTTATTTTACAATTTATTACATAAGGAGTTATCTGCATCTTGAATGACAAAGCATCCATGGAAACAATTGAGGGTAGTCTGCCATGCATTCCCTTAAAACCTGGATGTCATTAACAATTTTGTTAGTTCAGTGGTCCCCAATTCAGGAAAAAGATGGGGAGGATGGGCATTGACAGGGTATAGGTTCTGTTAAAGATATTCTGTACAAATCAGCTGAAATTGCTATATTCAAGATATTCAATTAACAAATGACAACAAAAACAATAAATAAATGAGGTCGCTAATGGTGAACTTCATTTCATATTATATACTGTACATATATGTGATATAAAATACAGTTAGTAAAAAGAACTACTAGGACAGCTCAGGTGAAAGCGTCTGCATACAACTTTTTTGAGGTTTATAGAATCATGTTTCAAATAGTGCTGTAAATTTCTATGACCTGCAGCATTTAAATCAGACAGCAGTTACATGTATTGTGTCAAAATCTAATTTGTAAAAGCTGTGTTTGATGGAGCAAACTTTTGTATTTTAGATCAAAATCCATTATTGGTAAACTGGTGCTCTGTGCTTAGTAAGTAGTTGAAAATTCTGTAATGTGTTGCATCTAACTTGGAAACTGAATGTATCATTTTTGGATAAACACCTTAACTGAGAACAGATCAGCTAAGGAACATTTCTCACTGATGTGTGCAGTAGTTGTTAATGAAAATGAATTGCATATAAGTAGCCCAATAGGTATATGAGATGCTAACGTAGTGACTACAGCACAGGAAGATAAAGAATGAGGAGATCAAGCCTCATATATAGTAATACACAGCAGTGTACTGTAATTCAGGTCAGGGAGCATGCACTGGTACAACGCATTGCTGCACCCACCACATGACGAAACACCCCCCAGGCAGACACACAATCAATCCCATCCTCTGGAAATGATCAACTATCTGCCACAGCCAGGTGTTGTGTGGGCATCCCCTTGGCCTGGTCCAGCCATTCGGGTCCTCAGCAATGAGGATCTTGCGAGCCGGATCACCCTTGGGGAATTGTGCCATATGGCGGCAGTGCCGTAAATGATGCTCCCTCACAATATATTGTAATTCATATAAAATAATTTCTGTGGTGGGCTGGCGCCCTGCCTGGGGATTTGTTCTTGCCTTGTGCCCTGTGCTGGCTGGGATTGGCTCCAGCAGACCCCCATGACCCTGTGTTAGGATATAGCGGGTTGGATAATGGATGGATGGATAAAATAATTTTCAGCTTATTTAGTTGACAATATTTTCCACGGAAAGACAAAAATAATACTGTTTATTGGTGGAAAATAAAAGTTTTTCCCAAAGAAAACATGTGAAGATGCAAAACCAGACTAAATATAAAACCAGTGTTCTGTGGCTGTGAGGAAATCAGTACCACCCACTGCACAACCACAATGCCCACTTTAAAACCCTGCTGCTCTTTCATATAAATATTATGTGCACCAGCAGCACTTTAGTAGATACAGATCAAAATGTTTTTCTGCTGATGTTGGCATTGCAGGATCTAATAATTTTTTTTTGTATGCAAAATCTTAGGCAGTTGATATAAGAAACAAATGACACAGAGAAGATCAAAATATAACTGCACAAAAATGTGGCCTCAGGTTGCCTTTAGCAAACTTGTTAGCAAGAAAAAGACAAAAATGTTAACTAAATATATTCCAAACGAATATTTAAAAACATACAAACACACAAGCCAATAATGAAGTACTGTAATTCAGATGATTTCCTGGAAATTAGAAAAAGTTAAAGGAGTTTATTGTGATATGTTATTCATTACATTTACACTGTACTGTAACAAAAAAACAATGTGCAAACATTACAAAAAAAATAATAATAGTGTAACATTGTGAAAGCAGCAATTTGTTCAATAAACTTTTTGGTTACTAACAAATAGCAAGTATTTTTAAATATTTGTATTTAATTGAAGATGTTTAAGTGGTAAAGACAGGTTGACTTCTATTACAATTCTACCACTAAACTCTTTAAACCGAAAGCTCAATAACAAGCATGCTTTTTTTAAATTACTGTAGAAAATTGCAGCACTTCTGTTACCCAATTTCTGCTTTTAGCAATAAAACTTCTGTGGCAGTTTTTCTGAGGTAAATACTAACATAAAGAATGTTTCATATCACTGACAATAATAGCACCACAGGGATAAATGGCAGGAAATTGAATTCTGTCACATGTTGCCAGGATTATAGTTCCCATGTCAAACAACAAGGGTAAACATTTGTCATCCCTGCAAAAGACCAAGACCTATTCTGAAGAAAAACAGAACTATACAAGAGAAGAGAAAGGGATATAATGCACTGCACAAGAAACACCTGCGCATTTTTCTGCTCAGCTGGTCCCCACTCACTGAAAAAGCAAAGATCGATCTACAGCATGCATTGACGAGTTAACAATGAGTTTGGCTAGGAAAAGTCCAATGTGCATCACAGATTGCAGGAAGCCATCTGGATAGGCTGGACACGTAAAACACATTTTACTTTAGTGTTTATGTATTTTGCTCTATGAACAATGAACAGAAAATGTGTGTATATATATATATATATATATATATATATATATATATATATATATATATATATATATATATATATATATATATATATACATATATACAGTACATACATACATATATACACACATAATGCTTTCTTGCATACCTAAGTATATCAGATGGATGTTTAGAAAAAATTAACAAAGTCTAGATTATATTTTTGCAACATTTCAAAATTTAGAACTGTAGCCACAGTGATCCCACATTAAAGTAAGCTAACTTCTTCTCTAATACATGAAACAGAACATATTAAAGATTATCATTGCACCAAATATCATACAGAACACTGCTTAACATAAAATTATCATTTAATTTAATTTTTATTCTGCAAAAAATGAAAACCTATGGCATATTCAATTAGCTATGCTACTATTAAACTTTACAATGAAAAATGTTATGGATGTTCTAAAGCTTAAGCTGTACTAAAGTACACTAGTGACTTTAAATGGGTAATTGATAGCAACTGTGAATATAAGAATACAAATATATTAAACAACTGTGGAGACCTTTGCTATGAAGAACACATTCACAAACCTGCTTAAGCCAATTCAAAGTTGCTGGGGACTGCAGCCTCTCTTGGGAGCACTAGGCATGAGGCAGGAAACAGCACTGGACTGGGCTCCAGTAATATTTACTTTTGCAAAATTGTTTTATTTAGCTTTCTGTTAAGCTAGTAGTTTGCTTAGGAACAAAATAAAGTCCCATTTGTACTGAAACTAGATTCCACATTCAAACAAAACTCAAGGTCTTATTTTTATACATTACACAGTATTACCTATGTTAAAAGTGCTCTGACACTATCACTGAACTAGGATTGTGTTCTTTTTTTTAAAAAGTTTTATTTAACCTCTATCAAGTGTTATGATGGACTAACATATGGTTATGAGACAGTTAAATGAGAAAGAGACTCAAAGAAGAAAAGGGAAACAATGACAAGCACACAAGAGCTGCCAATATGAAGTTTATATGGAATGCCTGAGCTTGCTTTTGTCATCTGACAATTTTAAAAGAGGATGGGACAGGCAAAAAGTTCATTACTACTGTATATGCATAGAATTCTTTTTGATTCTAAATAATAAATCATGTTGTCTAAGTGGAACTGAGATATGCCTCTTTTATACTTTTGGCACTGAAAGGGTAGTGCATTGGCTTTTTTCAGATTTCGAAAAAATAAGGCATCCACTAAGAAGGTACTCAGGGTTAGAGAAGTAATTGAAATTAAATTCATCTGTTTTTCAGGGCTGAGTGTCTAAATGCACGTCCTCGTCTGAAGGTCAGAGTACAGGGTATCCATAAATACTCACAAGGGAAGTGAATGTTTTGCATAATACACAAGGCATGCCTTAAGAGACAGAGAAATGCTGTCATCTGGTTTTGAAGGCACAGTTACAGCCAACAAAACTGAAAAGGACTGAGGCAAAAAATAGGCTTGGTTACATGAGGCAGTCTGAAGAGCACAGGAAAAATAATTATGAAAAACAACTTTACTCACCGTGTGCTTCAATTGGTGTTATGTAGGATAAAAATAGGTTTATAATAGGTGAATCAAAGCCTCAAACCGATGTTTTTTTAGATTTTTGACATAATTATTTATTTTTTAATTATGGCAGTGGACTGAAAAAAATCAGTGTAGATGAAGACGGGGAAAAAACACTACTACTGAAAAACTATTGTAGATTGAGAAAAAAAAATACATAGCCTGTCTTCCAGGAACAACATGAAAAGGAAGTCCATTGGGATTTTGAATGTGAAAATTTATGCCACTGTCCGTAACAGGCTCATCCACAATATGCCCTGCCAGTAAATTCCAAGGATTGCCTGCTTGAGGGGATTGGACCTAAAATACTGTACACTAAAGTAATAAGAGGTTAAAGGTTAGCTTGTTTTACTTTAAAGTTTAATTAAACTGGAAATATCACTTTATAACTTTGAGAGCAAAGCATTCTGGGAAGTGTCTAGAAACTGGAAGAAAGTCAAAAAGGGTAACAAAAACTAACATACTAAAGTGCAGAAAGATTGCTGGTTTAGTGCTGCGATTGTGTTCTGTTTTTAATTTTTAGTAAATCTTGTTAGAATTATTTTATACACAAACACATAAATTATATACAATATATAGACATATATAATAGATTTTACTTTGTAAATAGACAATCAATAATGACATTTTTTAAAATGTACCTAATTTAATGACTTGCATAACTTGGATAGTTATTGTATATATGTACATTTGTACATGAAACATAAATAAGATCAAGATAAAAAAGATGCAGGTGTCACTCAAATCCACAATACTGTTGACTTGCAGTTTGATATGCTACCATCTCTGCTGTTACACAACTGTAGACTACCACTTTGCTCACCTTTTCAATTATTAAATGTGACACATATAAGTAATTTTTAAAATTTAATTCATAATTAAGTATTCGGTGAGGTAAAATGGAAATACCTAAAAAAAAATTAAACAGGTATTTTTACCAAAAACTTACAGGAGAAGAAATATATGAATGCACCAAGCAGAAGTAAAAATGAGCTATATGTTTAAAGATTTCAAAGTGATTAGTATTACTCTGAAACTTAAGTTTTTGTCATATAAAATAACTAATCTACCTTGATAACATTGGTCAGAAGAATTAACACTATTAACATGAATTATTTAAAAATGTAAATAACCCTTCCAGTACAATATATACACAACTTCTTCTTTACATAATGCAACTGTTGTATGGGTTTATACTCAAGGTATACCAGCCACAAGATCATCTTTTATTTTGTCCAGTTCTAGTGATGACTGCTAATAGGTGAAACAAAACTGGAGTTTTGTAGCTCGTAACTCACTTTAACATCCTTGAATGACCAAAAGTTCATTCAGGTTTAAAATCAAAGTGTAAACACAAAACAAATAAAAAGGTTTTGCCCTTTGGTCTGCTATGAATAGGGTAGAAACTGCACCATTTAGACCACAACTGAAATAATTTGTGTACCTCTACTTATTACATTTCCAAAAAGACAGCATCACTAGAAGCTGTGCAGAGAACAACAAAAAAAGCATATGTGGTATAACTGACAGGTCTCACTCTGAAAGGCTAAGGAAATTAACCTCCAGAGAAAATTATTTTGGGACACAATATAATAGATCAATTTTCTCAAAAGGATTGATAAAATGTAACCAGCAGAAATCTTCAAATTCAAATAGTCAGTTATGTACAGTAATCAAATATACGAGAGAGAAGCCAGGAAGCACTTCTTTGCACAAAGAGCTGTAAAAATCTGGTTAAGCACTGACATACTGGGAAGATGATGCTATAAGTTAACAAAATAAAGCCAACCGCCTGACAGATTTCCACCCACTTATAGAACAACATATGTTTTTATTTTAACTTGTGTAATATCCTTAACATGTGTCATACTTTTGGTCTTGTCTAGTGTTATAAGGAGCAGATCCGCCACTGGTGCATAAGCAGGCTTTCAAGAAGAAAAAAAAAAAACACAACACTTACAAATATTGTTCCTGGTGATAAAAAAAATTTTTTTGCCATGAGCATTGATTCCGATCTTTATTTTAATAAACAGATTTCATCCACTGTTAAGAGCTGCTTTTTTTATTTGATTTGATGAGCATGCTTTGGACTTTTGACATGTTTTAGTTTTTAATGACTTCTTTCAAGTTGCTGTATGGCAGAAACACCACATGAATAAAAAGCAAACAGATATTGGTCCTTTGACTATTTCAGTTTTATCTCAAAACCCAACATGAGGCAGCAGGTTCTGGCTCTTGCAACACTCCAACAATCAAAGTGGGTTCAGAAAATACTTGGAAGATATAACTATGGCAAAGGATTGTACTTAACATGGCTGCAATAATGGCAGAGCAAATCATGTCAAAACAAACATATAAATTAGTAAAAAATTAAAAATTTGTAAATAAACTCATTGGATCACTCTATGGGAATTTAAAGGTGAGATACCAACAGGTACAACTGGTGAAGCAAGTGTCCACATTTACATAAAACTGAAATTTTTTTGGAGTCTATGCTTTTTTTATGTAATTATACATTTTAAAATCTTGTCTTTTATATTCTATACTGAGAAAGCAATGATCTGGGACTGACAAAAAACACTGGTAGAGTTTCATGGACATAAGGCTATATGACATTATGCAACTTATTCAGAAATTTTCAGTAGCAGTTTTCATTTATATAATCAGCGAGTCAGATACAGTCAGCCACAGGCTCCCATACTGTACATCCCATGTCCTAATATGACATACCAACAACTCACTCTGACTAGTCTGCAATTTGCTCCAATAAAATGAAACTGGTTTCATTTTCTCTTTAGTTGTATGTTCAGATGTGCATGAGCGCGGACAACCAATGAATGCTCATCCGGAAATATAATGCATATAGTGTAGCAACAAGGAATAACGAACACAAGTGTTTTGGACCTCACACACAGAAGAGAAGCTCATCTGTCTGATATCTCATGCTTTACATTCCATGACTGAACTGAAAAACAAAAAGGGCAAAGATTGTGGCTGAACTCACCATAGCTGTTAACTCTCTGTACATCACCAGCTCTATCAAGCATCACACTATTGGCTGTCAGAAAAAGAGGCAAGCACAACTGTGAAGAAGGTAGGCACTCAGTCGGTAAATGTGACAGTGCCAGCAATTTTCAGTCATTTAAACTGATATGGTTCAGCACAGAATTAGCAACTCGGGTCAGCAAATTTGACATGACACTGAATGTGCAGCATCTTCCGTGAATGCAACTTGATAATTTGAAAAAAAAAATGACAAATACATCTGCTTTATTTTAATTTATATTAAATAATGTGAGAACAGATGAAAATTTGTAAACAGTTTATAATAAGAAAAACTGGAGATTAGTCTCTTCACCATTATTTACTGGTCAAGAGTTCTGTCTTCAATTGAAAATCACAGAATTATGGGAATGTTTTCCCTGTTTATGTTGTACATAGCACTGTTCACCATTGGGGTCTATTGTATCAAACTTTTTTCCCTCGTTCTGCATGAAAACACGATTAAAAATTTTTCTGGCCCATTGCTACAAACTACATCGGGTAAGTAACATATAAAAAGATATCATTTTTGTGTGGAAAGACACATAAAATATATTGATTAATTTTTTTGAATAATTTTTTCTAAATATCAAAAATGTTAAATAATCAATCTTAACGGTAAAAAAAACCCTGTGTTTTTCTTACCAGCTTTGGGAAGTAAAAATTAACAACACATAACTCACCTATTGTACAAATAAATAAAAATACATTCTGTTGGTCATCCCTATAAGGAAAGTTATTACAACTGAATCAAGATGTTATAGGACTTTGGATGCAAACACAACAAGCAAAGCAGTAAAGCAAAAGTGAAAAGACCCTTCACACCTCCCCCTGTCTACACCTTCTACATTTCTCCTGCCAAGTGAACTCTCATTTATATTCCACCCGATTTCACCAAAGCAATAGCCACTGGTCTCTTTTACACCCTATCCTTTGAGTACTGAGAAAAGCGCTATATAAATGTAATGAATAATAATAATAATATCCTAAGGCCGGGTTTATACTTCACGCAATGCATGCTGCAGCAGAAGCTCCTGCTACGCAAGCGTTTTACTGTTTATACTTGTGCGCGTACTTTACGTATATCTGGATGAATCCACCAGGTGGCAGTGTGAGATATTATCATGGTGAGAACAGGTTTGGCTTCTCTGTGTTGTGAATTGCCTGGAACACCCATTAAATTTCGATGACACCTTACCACAATATCTTTTAAATGGATGTTTAATGATTAAATCCATCAATCCAGGGATGTGTCCATTCCAGCAAGCATTGGGCACGAGGCAGAAACAATCCCTGGATGGGCATCAGCTCATCGCAAGGTGAATACAAACACACACATAAACTGGAGTCATTTTAGCGGCATCAAATCCCCAAATCTGCATATCTTTGGAAGGAAACCGGAGCACAGTGTGAAAACCCAGCAGGAAAACATGTAAACTCCAAGCAGGGAATACCAGCGATGTGACTCCCTGTGAGACAGCAGTGCTACTGCTCCACCACCGTGTCACCCCCCCAAGTGTGTAATTATTAACAGTATTCATTATTTAAATGAAACTAATGCTTTATCTGTAAAATGTAACATATATACTTTGATGCATTTCATCATGAAAGTGATATCAAGTATAAATCTAAAGATTCTAAATTTGCAGAGAGTTGGAATATCATACATTTAATGTGTTCTGTGTGGTTATCTATTGCTGCTTGCCGCTGCTGTCAGGTCCAAGAAGCTTGTAGTGATTAAAAACTGGGATGACGTTTATGACGGTCTGCTTTAATGATAAAGTAAACTACGAAGTTAAAGTGGACATTTTGAGATTAAAGCCGAAATTTCCACTTTAAATCACAAAATACATGTTTTCACTATGTCCTTAATTTTATTTCTCTGTGACTCAAATACGCTGTACATTATTTTGCTGTTGTGAAGTTGCAAAAAAAAAAAAAAAAAAAAGCACAAAAGATGGTATGTGAGACTATTAAAATGTATCGTGTCATTACCATTGGGAATATACGACGCTTGAATATAAAAGCACCACGAATGCATCTGTATGTCGACATTTTGCTTCACCACATCGAACCATTCATCAAACATCGAAGCGCACACATCGATCCTGTAGGATCAGCATAGAGGCTTTCTGTTACATGTAGATAGTAAACAGAGACTCTGACGTCACATTCCAACTTTTATCACACTGCACCCCCCGACTTTTTGATGGTACTGCAACTCGCGCAAGTGTCATGTTAATTTCTGAGGACCTGCTCAGAGGATGTGTCAAATGAATGTTGGGGGGTGCAGTGTGATAAAGTTGGAACGTGACGTCTCTGTTTACTATCTACATGTGACAGAAAGCCGCTTTGTGGATCCTAGTAGGTTTGATGAGCGCGCTTCGATGTTTGATGAATGGTTCGATGTGGTGAAGCAAAATGCCAACATACAGATTTATTCGTGGTGCTTTTATATTCAAGCGTCGCATATTCCCAATCGTAATGACACAATACATTTTAAAATTCTCACATATCATCTTTTGTGCCGTCTTTTTTTTCTGGGGCTTGCTCCTGACCTGACAGCAGTGGCAAACAGAAATAGATCGCCACACTGAACACATTACATGTATGATATTCAAACTCTCTGCACATTTAGAATCTTTAGATTTATACTTGAAATCACTTTCATGATGAAATGCATTAAAGTATGTACAGGTATGTTACATTTTACAGATAAATCCTTCTTCTTCTCCTTTCGGCTGCTCCCGTTAGGGGTTGCCACAGCGGATCATCTTCTTCCATAATTTTACAGATAAATCGTTAATTTCGTTTAAATAATGAACACTGTTAATAATTACACACATGGGGGTGACATGGTGGCGGAGCGTTAGCGCTCGTCTTGCAGGGAGTCACGTCGCTGATATTCCCTGCCTGGAGTTTACATGTTTTCCTGCTGGGTTTCTACAATGTGCTCTGGTTTCCTTCCAAAGATGTGCAGATTTGGTGACACTAAAATGACGCTAGTGTATGTCAGTGCTTGTACTCACCTTGTGATGAGCTAATGCCCCGTCCAATGATTGTTTCTGCCTCGTGCCCAATGCCAGCTGGAATGGGCACCTCCCTGGATTGATGGATTTAATCATTAAACATCCTTTTCAGAGATACTGCGGTAAGGTGTCATCGGAATTTAATGGGTGTTCCAGGCAATTCACAACACAGCGATGCCGAACCTGTTCTCAACGTGATAATATCTCGCACTGCCACCTGGTGGATTCCTCCAGATTTACTTAAGTACACGCGCAAGTATAAACAGTACAACGCTTGCGTAGCAGGAGGGTCCGCTGCAGCATGCGTCGCTTCGCGTGAAGTATAAACCTGGCCTTAGACTGCTTCTGAGGTCACTTCCAGTCTCCTCTATAGTACCTCCAGGTCAGGCCTAGCCCTACAGATCCCCTATGGCAGTCTCCCCAGACCTCCTACTGGAGGTGACAGGTATCACTGACAGACCGTTGGTCTGTTTTTAACCAAAGGGCCAGACAATTCTGAAGGGGTCTCAATAGCAGCCAGCAGTTACAAGAATAGGGAAAGTTCACTTGTCCTCGATTAATTCAAGGAAAGCTTTCTTCTGCATCTCCACCTGGTATCCCTGCTGGGAGAGCTGATAAGTAACCTCCTGTTCGGGATGTGTTCCTGTGGCTGCTGATAAACCTTTACAATACCTAAATGTAGATATCAACTTGTAATTTCCTATTATTATTGTTTTTTTATTTTCACTTAATAATGAGATATAACAAGACCAATTCAGGCTGCCAAATATTTTTTAAATTGCATTTGTACAGAGATAACCATCACGTCATGTACAGAACCATAATTTTTACTTAAAAGTATAAATACATTTATTTGATTTCAAATTTTAAATTTGGACGATTAGTGCAAAATGAAGTGTATTTTTAAATCAAAGGTTCAAAGGGAGCTGTGTGCATATCCCTAATTTACAGATTTCAACAGAGAGCTCACCATTCTAACTTTGTTACAAGATTGTAACAACTACTGAACACAGTTTGGCGGTTCAGTTAATTTTATTACATATTTTTATGTTTTTTACTAAATAATAATGGTACTTGTTATTATGTGGACTTTGAATAATCTCATTAGGAGAGAGAGAGAGAGAGAAAGACAGAGACAGAGACAGAGACAGAGACAGAGAGAGAGAAGTTAAGTGTAACAAAATGCTTTAATCAATCATTAAGATATATATTATAGCAGGCATCATGCTATCCCAGTACCCCAGACTATCGTGATTGTGTAGGATAAATCTGTCCCTGTGGAAAAGAAGAAAACTCAAAGTTGAACATTGACAAGGATGACTTATGGTAAATTACAAGAAGTGGTTTTGCCAAAATATCACGTGTTAAAAAAGTAAATCAATAGCCCCATCAATTAAAATATGGCACATTTAATTCTGAAGATGAAACTGCAGATACAAAAAAAGAGATAATTCCAGATAAATCAAAGCTCTGCATTTCACTAAAAATAAACAGAAAGAGATTACAAAAATGAATAAATTGAATGAGGACAAAAGCCAGTATTTATGTGTTGCATGCCATTTAAAAATAAATTGGTTTCAAAATGTTTCATGTCAATAACATAATCCCTCACTGTATGACTAATGTAGTCTAGTCATTGTTATCCTTCAAACAGAGTTCACTGTATTCTATTTATGGCTTTGGTTTAATACAGTAATGATAAAATGCACTAAGGAGATATCTGTGCTAAATAAAGCAACAAGGTCAATCAAATGACATGCCTAACATCATTAAACATCTGCTACAGATAGTAGATGTGGATGGATACTATGAATTTGTAAGGAAATCTTAACAAACAATACAACACTTGTGATTAAAATATTTTGTGGAAAACCTTTCAAGTTATTCTGTCTACAATATGTGTATGTGACAACTGGATTATTAGTGCAGTACATTCAATAAAAGGCTTGATCTCCAAAGATCTTTAGCTCATATTCTAAAAATCAATCCCTGATGGCTTAATGTTATGAAATATCTAGAGTTAAAGCATTAATTATTCTAAAGTAAAGGAACGGCAAAATGAAACAAAAAAATCTAATGTCAAAAACAGAAAATAAATTGATGTATTGTGGGAGTACTGGGGGAAAAGTATGATCTATTAGCCAGCCTATTCAAATGGCGGCCCGCAGACTACATGAGGCCCAGAAGCAACCTGCAAGTGGCCAAGCCTGTGGTCCCACTACAAACACAAAGAGAAACTGAGAAAAACACATTTTGCAAGCCTTTAGTAATTCCTACAGTAGTACAAACCATGAATGCAACACTCCATGTAGCCTAGCAATATCACCCCACCCCAACAAACACCAAATTCCCACAGGTGGCGCAGTGGTAGCGATTATGGGTTCACTTCTTGGGTCTATTGAGAGATGTGCCACATAAATGTAAAGAATTATTAATATTTTTTACAATGCAGTGTGTTGTTGTGTGTCTAAATGTGGTGGTAGTAGTCTGTGACAACCTGTCGAATATGACACAGAGGAGCTGCTTCTCAGGGGGAATCTTCAAAAATCTTTTACCATTCACTCCTTCCTCATCCTGATCCTGCCACATCCTTAAGGAGGTGCCCTGATGTTCCCTCAGTGTGCAGTAGATGTTGTGTTCATGTGCGTTAGTTACTGTTATCACTTGTTAAGGGTTCGTGCACGGATTGCTTTGACAGCATTGATAGTTTTTTTTTATTAAGTTAAATGCACTTTATGTAATATTTATTATATTTCAAAAGGGATACAAATGTCATTGTTAATACTGTGCACTATTTTGTTTTTATGCACTTGGAGATGTCAGATATAACCAAAATTTTTCTCTTTTTAAATTTCAAAAGTGGAAAAAAAAGTATTGCTAGCACCTTAGATTCAGTTCAGTTATAGCTTTTTCATTGTTTGTTTATGTACTTTTTGATGTGAATGTGTCAGATGTAACCAAATTAAAAAACAATCAATGAATAAACATTACTTGTTTTTTCAAGACTTTAATTTGTGTTGGTTTAAAATTTATCATTACCTGCTACTTACCAGTCACTGAAAGTGTCCTGCTGAGCTAAATTTCTTGGTTTGAAAACTGGCCTAACTGAATTTGTAAGTGAATAGCCCTGCCTTATAGGTTAAAACTGAAGTTCTCTTTAAAACAGGTTTTGAAGTATAACACTGAGTCATTTTAAGATAGCAATGACTTGTATGTTGCTTCATCACTGTTGACTATACTTGTATATGAAAATGTGCCATATAACAAAAATTTGTTGTTGTATTGTTTTGTGTATTTTATTTAGAAAAGGATGACAATAAAATGCAATTTATTTGTTTACCTCTGACACACCTGGTTATAATCAATTGGGATTTGGTTGTGGGGAAACTGGAGCTTTGCAGAGGACAGCTTGCCTGGGTAAAGTATACTTTATAAACAGCCACTACCTTGAACTGTAGAACTGAACTGCACAATCAGCAACGATGAAAGAAAAGGGGCCTTTGATTTAATTACATGGCCCTGGATGGATGTTCTCTACAACAGTCACCATGTAAATAATACTGTACTTTAGATTCTGCTGAAGTGGTTGGCTAACTCAAGTTTTCTGGATTAAAGATGTCCAACTACATTGCATGGACATTTAATATAAATATTACAGTAAATAAAGCACAAGAGTGCCTTCCACCACGACTACTGATCTAAGATATTTTTGTTCATTGCCTTTTGATGTTTTTGTGTTGTTGTGTACTATTCCATTCCATAGAAAGATGGCAAAAGATATTACAAAGACCCATAGAAAACCTCTACAGGCGAATGATCCACATTTGAAGCAGAAGAGGCCCTGCATAAGCCAGTGTGGGATCAGAAGAGCCTGTTGAGGGTATATATCTGCTTCCTGTGACTGTAGGGCAACTGGTGAGGGCACCATCACAAGCATGAGCGAGAGCAGACCTATGCGGAAGTATACAATAATCCCCTGAGAAGCTAGATGGCACATGACTCGGCACACGGCAAAAATACCTGGATCTCTACTCAGAGAGAAACAGAGATTTTTTTGGGGTATGAGGTGGCTACGGGGTGAAGAATGAAGGAATAGTGGTGGTAACATCTCCTGGCCACTAGAGGTCTCATGGTCCTAAAAAGGAATACTGTATAAAGGTTTGCTTTATCCTTGTAACATAACCATAAAAAACCTCACAAGGGGAAAACAGGCACTTTACACAACGGGATTTGGTGCATTTTAATGTTGGACACAAATTAGTATACTTGGAAGTAACTTTAGTGTCAATATATTATTGACAAACCTGGCAAAACGTTTTTATCCATGATTGCTGATTATGTCAGAATACAAGTCAAGACACTACACCTCCTCTACTGCGTGAATACCTTATTTTTCTAATTTCTAATACAGCAAATCTTAAAATGACCAAATGGCAAATAAAAGAATTCACTACTTATTAAATTTCACATTGATCTTAACTACAAGAGCCTACATCACAGGACAAGAAATAAAAGATTTTTTTCCCTGTATAAAGTGCCTATCATGGGTGAAATATTCAATACGCCTCTCGATTTGATCATCTGGTACCACATATCATCACTATTTTCTGTGCATTACATTTTCTGCAAGAAAAAGTAAAATTATGATTTAGAACCCTGACGTACACTGTCAAATGTCTTTTATTATTTTTTGTACTTGACTACGTGCATTTTCAACAAGCATGGTAGATACTAAGGTCATTTGTGGCATGTCATCTTTTAACAATGCATAAAGATTACTTTTCACCAATATGGTTTGCTCCCCAACTTTATTACCTCAGGTCCAAGTCAAACCTTTTACCCTCACACAATAGGACATTCATAATATACTTTTCAAAACTTGAAATTATGGTGGGTGTAAGGAGTGTACATGAAAATAATACAAGTAAAAAAGGCATGCTTTTTTGTGCGGTGGGCAACAGGATGAGCTGTCCTATTTCACATGCATGCCTATTTTATAATTGGTGCTACCTCTGATATTATTTTTGATTAAAGGCAGTTTTACACCTAGTTCATTTGGTTCATTTTTTTCAAACTCTGGTGTGAGTTTCCCAAAAGTCCAGTTTGTTTAGGCAGATATGAACACACCAATAACATTCTGATTTGGACCAAAGCAACTGTACTGAGACACTTTGGAAAGGGTAGTCTCAGTGTGGTACCAGGTGAATGCTGGAGCACTTTGCTTGAAGTATGAATGTAATCTGACATGGGACTAATCTAACTACATGAAATACTAAGCATTGTGCATGACATTGTGTGTGTTGTGGTAGTCAGAGAAAGAGTCTGCTGTCAGAAATTAAGGATTCTCATTCACAGCATATTAAGTCAAGGGATAACATGCAAAATTAAAAACAATATAAAGGTAAAAAAAACAAAAAAAACGCACAAATGTACTGTATACACATAAAGCAACACTATTACCAGTCAATCAGAGCTCACAACTTGCAACAACTGACCATGTTAAAAAAGGTGTAAATATTACTTGTGATTGGGTTGATCAAAACACATACAGAGGTGTCGAGAAATGAATAGCAGTGCCTTACATGACCAACCAACAAACTCCCTAATATTACCTAATGAAAGTGATACGCACAGGTGGGGCATCATTTCAATGTGCATATTAACTTTGACATATATAGTTAACATTATAAAATGTACATTATTACCAAATAGGCACAAGAGTTAAGACATTAGACGTGATTTTAGATAAACTAAGCTGAGGTTACGTTCATATGGTAGCAAGTGGAGAGTAAATACATAACATAATTCAGATAAATGAAAATTACCCAATAAGTTTACTACCATAAAACGGAAGTACATCAGTGTTTGCTCTCAGCAAAGCTTGCCTTTTTTTGTAAACTTGGCTATTTGAAACGTGTCCTTTAGTGGATAAACTTCGAAGTGCAGAATTTTCACGTCTTCCAGTTAATTATAGAAAATGCAGAACTGTTGCCAACCCTCCATTGTATGTTTCTACTCAATTAAAGTCCAGGACATGCCCTTCGTGGTGTTTCTTGGTATGTTTAGATCACTTAACAGTTTTCATTGTGAAACGCAACCAAACTAAAAAGAAATTGAAACAAAGTAATGAATCATCCTTTAATTTGTAAGAAAGCAAATGGATTTTGAGTGTGAAAATGACATAAAAAGGCATTATTTTTGCTCACCTTATGAGTCCTATGTATTGTTTTGGATGTGGAGGGTTGCCATGAGGTCTACAGCATATTAAAATATACATTCCTCTAAAATTTTGGCACTAACGAAAAACATGTCAGCTACAGGTCAGGTCAGATTGGGGAGCATGCACTGATACAATGTGTTTCCAAACCCACCATAAAGTGAAACAACTTGAGATCCCAGTTCGCAACCCCACAGGCAGACACGTGGTCCAGTCCCACCCTCTGGAAATAACCACCTATCAGAAGCAGCCAGTTGTTACTGGGGTGTCCCTTTGCCCTAGTCCAGCTGCTCGGGTTCTCAACAATGAGGCTCCTGCAAGCTGGATCATCCTCGTGAAATCACGCCACAAGGCGATAGTACCGTAACTAACATTCCCTCACAATTCAGGTAATATGCCTCATCCAGGACTCCATGAGCAACCGTTTGTTCAGTACAAAGTCAACCCAAGGATTCTCCAAAGTGTGACAGTGCCGAAGGAGTCCAGATTTTGTCTCAGGTCACTGGATAGCATCCATGTCTCTCAACCATATAGCAAAATAGTAAGCACCAGGACTCTAAAGACTTGGACCTTCATCCTTTTGCAAAGATATCAGGAGCACCACACACCCATTTCCAGCAACCTTATGACCAAATTCTCCCACTATTTGCATTTGCACTTGATAAGAACCTTCAGCGCCAGGATGGTAGACTATCAGAGTGCTAATGTCACTGACAGGTGAGAAAGTGATCATGGATCCTATTGACCCTAGCAAGGATGTTACCCGGCACTGAGGGCACTGTAATCTTCCTGTAGTTGCTGCAATCCAGGCAATCACCCTTCCCTTTCCAGATATGGACGACAAGTCCCATTTTCCAGTCAGTTGGGATGATGCCTATCTTTGCAATGCCAGGAGGACAGTATTACTACAAGCCTGGAGAAGTTCACCCCAGATACCTGCAACCTTCTCTACCTTTAGCTGGTTCACCACCTGTGCAATCTCAGTGAGACTGGTTGGTTCATAGCTAATTGGAGGATCAGCCTCAAGAACTATAGACCCAGAGATGTCCAATGTCTTAGCTGGAAGATCAGCTTTAAACAGCTGCTCAGCCAGCCCAGGGGTTCACAACTGCAGCATCATTCGTAAGGACTGTTCCATAACTGAACCTAACTGCTACTCTCCAAGGAACAGACTTGGATGTGCATAATGCTTCAATTCATCTGTAACCAGGACGTTGGTCACGAGACCATAGATTGTGTGCCACTTGCTCACAGATTCCTCTAACAAATGCCTCCTTATCTACTCTCAGAACTCTTGCAGCCATCCTTCTCTGTTCCAGGTACAGACTGGAGTTGCCATTAAACCATGTGCTGTGATTCCTCTCAATATCCAGGGTGCCCTGTGAGAAGAAATATATCCTTCTAGAACACTACTAACATCAACAAAACGCTCAGCAACCTTCAGGGTCTTGTCACGTAAGGTCTCCCATTTCACAGAATCAGCAGTCACACCCAAGTCTGCAAGTTTCTCACACAAACTCATTATAAATAGCCTAATCTTGGAGTCTGGCCAGGTCCAGCCTTATTCTCCTAGTAGGCCATGGTGAAAGTGGCTCCATAAAGGTCAGAGGCTGCAGATTGCTAGATCCTGGTTCCAGCAACCTGAGCCACATAGTAGAACTTGGTACTCCAATACAGGTGATGCGGTGAAGGAGATTGGTCACATCCTCGTGGGCAGATGCTGGGGGCTCCTACAGAACTGAGGGTCTACAGAAGTGCCCAATTTGTGAATTCTGAACACAGACTTGTTGTGGCTACTCTGAAGATCAAGCGTAGGCCCCTCAGGCTACCACTTACTAGGTTAGATGCAAGCTACAAAAAAAGCTACAAAAAATTGCAACTAAATATTACATGCAGCACAGCCTTGGACATTTCCTTCTGTCTGCTGTGGTAAAGGGAGTTAGAGTATGATCTTTGGTTTTCTGAGCCTCAGAGGGACAACAGTATGTCCTGCAGCTGTGCCATCTATTGTAAGATATGTAATTTCCATTGTTCGGGATACAGCATACAAAATTCACTGGATTTTTCTTATGCACTTAATATGTTTTTGCTTATGCTAATACTTTATTACTTTCCTGACTATTTGTTCAGCAACTTAAAACATTGTTAAAAAGTTATATCAAATTTGTAAATAAAAATAATTTCAGTATTTTAAGAGAAAGATTTCACTGACCATTTCTAAAAAAATTAAAATGGCCTTTCTCGTAAATATTATCATTTAGTTAATAACATGTCTCCTCCAGGTTGGATTCATTAATATTAGCTCTGTTTCCCGATACAGGTCATACAATTGGAAAAAATCTAAAGCTAATATTGAAAATAACTTTATCTAATACATTAATGGATGACTGAAGATGATGGAAGTGGATTACTACATACATTCAAAGATCTGAAACACAAATACTGCATGCATTCATGAACAGAGCAGTTCATAAATAACTGTAATAAGTACAATGCTTTTACAAGTCATTTAGTCAAGATGTTTTATGGTTTTATAATCAACATGTTTGTTATAGCACGATGTGTGGAGTACAAGTCCAAGGAGGTTATGCTCAACCTTTATAATGCACTGGTGAGGCCTCATCTTGAGTACTGTGGGCAGTTTTGGTCTCCAGGCTACAAAAAGGACATAGCAGCGCTAGAAAAGGTCCAGAGAAGAGCGACTAGGCTGATTCCAGGGCTACAGGGGTTGAATTATGAGGAAAGATTAAAAGAGCTGAGCCTTTACAGTTTAAGCAAAAGAAGATTAAGAGGTGACATGATTGAAGTGTTTAAAATTATGAAGGGAATTAGTGCAGCGGATCGAGACTGTTATTTTAAAATTAGTTCATCAAGAACACGGGGACACAGTTGGAAACTTGTTAAGGGTAAATTTCGCACAAACATTAGGAAGTTTTTCTTTACACAAAGAACGATAGAAACTTGGAATAAGCTACCAAGTAGTGTGGTAGACAGTAAGACGTTAGGGTCTTTCAAAACTCGACTTAATGTTTTCTTGG
Organism: Erpetoichthys calabaricus; assembly: GCF_900747795.2. Lineage (NCBI taxonomy): Eukaryota > Metazoa > Chordata > Cladistia > Polypteriformes > Polypteridae > Erpetoichthys > Erpetoichthys calabaricus. The sequence goes on from NC_041394.2 coordinate 239,293,604, forward strand.
AAGAAATAAGTGGATAGTACTGGCGAGCTTTGTTGGGCTGAATGGCCTGTTCTCATCTAGAGTGTTCTAATGTTCTAATATATATATAAGGTCTGTGATACGGTTTGCATATTTGCAGCTGGAGATCCACAAAGGGAGAAAAAATGAATCACGTATCATAAAGTAGTTTTTATTCCTGAGCTTTCTAATGTTTGCATTTAAATAATTAATCCATATATACATTTTTGAGCCTGCTTATACTAGTACATGGTCATGAGGAGGTGGAACCAGACTCTGAGACATTTACTTACACTATACATTGCTATTTTAGAAACAATAATTAACCTAACGGGCACGTAGGTTATGCACCTAAAATCTGGAATAGCCTACCAATAGGAATTCGCCAGGCTAATACAGTGGAGCACTTCAAAAAAACTGCTGAAAACACATTATTTTAACATGGCCTTCACATAATTTCACTGTAATTTAATCCTGACACTCTGTATATCCAATTCATTATAATAACTATCCATGGTATCTCTAACATCTGTAATAACCCCTATTCTCTCTTCTGTTTCTTTTTCCAGTGTCCTTTTGGTGGTGGCTTTCACCACCACCATCTACTCAAAGCACCATGATGTTCCAACAGTGAAGAATTAAAAGCCAGAAGTCTGCATGTCCATCATCATCAAGTCCTTCCGTGAGAACCATAAATACAAGGAGGACTATTTCATTTATGTTAGGTAGAATGCCCAGAGGGGACTGGGCGGTCTCGTGGCCTGGAACCCCTGCAGATTTTATTTTTTTCTCCAGCCGTCTGGAGTTTTTTTTTTTGTTTGTTTCTTCTGTTCACCCTGGCCATCGGACCTTACTCTTTTTTTTAATGTTAACTAATATTGTCTTATTTTAATTTCTTATGTTGTTATATATTTTTTATTTACTTTTCTTCATTATGTAAAGCACTTTGAGCTACTTTTTTGTATGAAAATGTGCTATACAAATAAATGTTATTATTATTATTATTAAAAGCCACACAGACATGATGACTAAACACACTGACCAAATTAGGTATCAAGCCCAAAGTTATTCAGTGAGCCATCAAGCTGCTTTTATTGTGTTTGAAATTTATTACTGACATTTATTGAGGAGCGTGGGGTGGATGACAGATTATGTTATCTCACTGTGACTGAAGAAACACATTTTCTTTAATTACTACTTTCAAAAAGTTTTAGGGAATATGTACTGTATGTGTGATGCTTTATCTCAGTTTCCTTGTCAAACCCACATAATTTAAGTCACTGTTGCAAGGGACTGAAGCCTCACCTAACGGAACTGGATGAAAGGTAGCTAACAGAACTAGACAGGGTTGATGACACAGGGCTCCCCTCACTCACTCACACTCACACACACACACACACACACACACACACACACACACACACACACACACACACACACACACACACAAACACATGCATGCAAACACACACTCTCAAACTGGGTCTATTTCAAAATCATCAATTAACCTTACCTACATGTCTTTAAAAATGAGGCAGGAAAACTGAAGCACCCAGAGAAAAACCTACCCAGAAGGAAGGGGAAAATACAAACTCTACAGACAGTGACTGGACATCAGATTTCAACCAACAATGCTGGAACCCCAAAGTGTCAGCACTAAACACTATGTCACTATGTCTACCATGATGTTTTATGTAATTTAGAAATGTCAAGATCACTGTTTGATCAACTCTTGTCACAAACCTGAAATGTTTTTTTTACAATTCAGTCAGATCTTGACATATTGTTGAAAATCAGCTGTATATTGTTGTACACTTGGTTCTGTAAACCGATGGATGAAAACATTCTGCTTTTAGCTTAATAACACTGAGAATTATAAATCACTTGTAGCTCAATGTTTTTCAGTTTTTTAACATTTGCTCAAAATAGCAGCTAATATCATACATTCAACAAAATTTTGCTACGCTTCCAATTTTTGGTAATATAATTGGAAATACAAACATTAGCTGTTCAGTATAGATTTTCCGCACTTTAAACCTGGAAATTTCCTTTGAAGCCACTGTTCTGGATGCAGACATGCTCTGGGTGTTGATTACATTCAAATCAATATTTATATGCATAAAATTAAACTCCACTTTGACTGAGGAACTAAAAAAACCCACATAGATCATTCACTGCCCTTTCCCTTTCTTTATATTGATAAAAAATATTCTTGTAATTCAAACTCATATACTGGAATAATGGAGTAATATGAGAAGCCAGAATCTGACTTCATGTGTTGCCAGGTATTTCATGACTCTTCAAACCAAAAACTGCATCTACATTATGCTACTTTAAAGAATGTTTCAAAATTTTCCACAGTGTTTATCACTTTGGATTTTTATTCTGAATTCCAGTTGGGTTTAACGTGTACCGTCAGCATAAACTATGTGTCTTACTAAAAGGTGATATATCAATCAATATTTATTTTACATAGTCCCATTAATAGTGCACATTATATTAAGGCATTTTATAGAGAGAAAAATATAGTATCAAACACTCAAAGTACACAAAGAAATCAATACGCCAAAACTGAAGATGGCATATACATTTAATAATAAAAATGATTTTTTATTATTACAGGATTGAGAGAAAACAAGAGACACTAGTAAGCATAATGGGCTCATTTTATGATCAAGTACCATCAAAAGGAGCTTTCAATATCAAATGTAGTTAAAAGAAAACTAAAACAGATGGTTGGAATCAGAAAAACAAAGGCAAAGCTATACTACAGGATAAACTGAAAACAGAGTTTTCCCAAACCAGAGTTCATGTTAGTGTATAGGATGATAGAGAATCAGATGCTATATTAAGGCATTCCTTTTATTAATGAATAGATTTTCATTTTGGAAATGCTTTTTCCTGTCTCAAATGAAAACGTGAGTGATTCTGGCCAAAGATTTATGATCATGGGTTGAATATTTACTATTCTGCATTAGCAGAGGAGAAAAAACACTCCAGCATATTTAAGATAAAAATATTACAAATGCACAGTAAGAAAATCATAAAATATTTATATTTTATTGAGTCTTTGAAACTCAAAGCATTGGAACACTGATAGCTTTTTCCTGTACCAAAGCAAACTGAAAATATCTGCTACTAACTAAGGAAATCATTTTGTTTTTTTTCTGCTTATAATCTACATATAACTGTAGCATGTTCAATATTGGAAAGTTGATCAGTAAGTCCTAATTCTGATTAGGTAACATTTGTATTTCACGTACATAAACTGAACTTGTTAAAAAGTAAATTTACCTATGCCTAGAACTACCAAAACAGAGCCTTCATAACTTGTATTTCTTTATTTAAAGGTAGAGCAACGCCAAGCAAAATGACACCTTTAAAGGACAATTTAAGTAAGAAAATGATTAATTGACCTGGATACCATTGCTTGAAACAGGGTCCGACAGGCTTTATCACTCTCCTTAATTAACAGACCTTGACCCAAGTGACTATTACCTGTATCCATGTTTGAGGAAGCATTTATGTCTATTGAAATCTTAAAGAGAAGAAGGGATATCTTCTATACTTACTTTACATTTCAAACATAGCCAAGCCGGTAGCTGAATTGTCTAAAAATCTGTATTATATTAAGACACATGTAACCAGAAATAAACGTATTATCAACAGTCTATGATGACAAATTACTTTCCACAATTTAATAAATATCCCTGTTGTTAACTGTTTGGTGAAATCATGCCAACCTGTGACTTATAAAGAAACATTATGTAGCATCAATACTCTAAATAGTAAATTATTGTATGTAAAAAATAAGGATAACAGTGATGGTGACCTAAACTATTTACATAGTTCTAGTCTTATTAACTAAAAACCCATGATAAGATATGATAACTCCATAGTGGCTTCATCAACATATGTGCACTTTATCAGCACTATAATAACAGACAATAGTCTCACTAAAAGGTATAGACAAAGTGGGAAAATGCAGATAACCTAATTGCTATTTCAAGATGATACAGCTGTGCTTTTCTGAGAAATCAAATAAGGCTTAGCTAAATATTAAGAGCGCTAACCAGTAGAACTTTTAACGTTAATAATCTTATTAGAGACAGGAAAATAGAACTTTCTTACATTGAGTGAAACACGGCTCAGTAGTGATGGTGTGGTATTGTTAACTTAAGCAGCAGCTCTGAATTACAATTTTGTTAATTTGGTTCTCCAGGGTAAAAATGTTGGCGGTTCAGAAAGTATTTTCTTGAGTCAAATAAACTGCAAAGCTACCAGTTTTGGTACTTTCGAGTCTTTCGAATATTTTGCCATGGTTATTCAAGGAGTGACGTAATCTCTCGTATTGACTATTTATAGACCCCTAAATACAATGTTTCCTTTATCAAGAATTTCTCAGACTTACAATAAGTTACTAATTTCATGGGGATTTCAAATTTCACATGGATATTGAGTGTGATCCCAAAGCAAAAACATTTATTAACTTTGTTGCACTCCATCAGTTAGCCTACACATAAAGGAGGACACACGCTGGATTTAGGCATTTCTAAAAGATTAAAGGTTAACATGAGGCAGGTCGTGGATATCAGTATATCTGACCATTTCTGCATTCCATTTAATGTAGAAGTACTGGTGACCAGAATTAAAGAACAGCGAATTGTTTAAAAACACTGTATAGATTTGCTAATACGTTTTGGTATTTGGTAAACTGATATTCTCAATAATAGTATGAATTTAGTGTCTGCCTAATCACAGCCAGCAATATAACTAGTAAGGCGGAATATTTCTTTTCAAAGGTGAGAGCTACAATCAACATAGTTGCACCTGAACAATTGTTATGAAATCCTCCAGCATTAAAATACCCTGGAAAACTCATAAAGAGTATCGGATGCTAAGAGAGAATGCTGTAAGGCTAAGCATAAATGAAGAAAAACAGAGCAATAAATTAAGAAATATTAAAGTCACATACTGTATAGCTTAGTACAATAAAGGAGTCTGTCTTGCGAGGCAGTCCTATCTTTCTAAAATTACAACCATGCAGGAAACCCAAGAGTTTTATTTTCAGTTCAGCCTCCTGAATACTTTGAGCAAAACTTGAGAGGCCTTTGCCACATTCTTTCAACAAAAAATAAATTATATTAGAAGTACCATAATACAGTCATCCAAGATGAATTCTGTTGAACCTCAGCATGCTCTTTTTAGAGAATTAAATACATTTACTGAAATAGGTTTAACTGAACTCCATAGATTAATTTCTTCAACTTAAATCTTCCACCTCTGTCCTTGACTCAGTCCCCACAGTGTTTTTCAAAGAAATGTCAGATGTGATAATTGATAGCATACTTGACATAGTAGATATGGGGATCTTACCAGATTGTCTAAAGACTGCAGTAATTAAACCCCTGCTCAAAAAAAGTAATCTTGACTCCCATATTGCTTGACTTTAGGCCTATTTCTAACTTGACTATTTTAAGTAAAATTCTAAAAAAAGTAGTTTTTCAGCAGTTAAATGGCTGTTTAAGCACTCTGTTCTTGAAAAGTTTCAATCATGTTTTAAAACAAATCAAAGTACAGAAACTGCACTGCTTAAAGTAGTAAACAATTTATTGGTTAATGCTGACAGAGGGCAATGTTCTGTTCTATTCAGAGGCCATCTGTTCTTGTTCTATTAGAACAGAGTGCAGCATTTGACACCATGGACCACAGTATTCTTAAAATTTGTCTTAGCCAATGGATAGTCATCTCTAGCAGTGTCTTAAATTGAATTCAGTTTTATTTAACTGGTAGAATATTATTTGTTAGTTGTGGTGATCATAAGTTCAGAGATCCATGACATTGTATAAAGTGCACCATTAGGATCTATTCTGGGACTGCTGATATTTTCCATCTATATGCCCCCACTAGGCCAGATCATTTTAAAATGCAAGGTGAACTACCACAGCTATGTAGACAACACACAGCTTTATATTTCTATAGCATCCGATGACCCTGACATTCTGGACTCTCTGATCATTTACTCAAGTTTAATAAGGAAAAGCTGAAATCTCAGACATTAATAAAAATGGAAATAGTGAGGATATCAGAAATAAACTTGACCCCTTAGCAGTAAAAGTCAAGGCAAAAGTAGAGAATTTAGGTATAATCTTTGACTCTGATCTAAACTTTAAATTGCATATTAACCAGATTACAAGCATGTCATTCTTCCATTGAAGTGACATTGCAAACGTTAGACCTCTTATAACATTGCAAGATGCAGAGAAATTAATTAATACTTTTGTTTGAGGACATTTCACCAGTTTTAGCATTGTTACATTGGTTACCCGTGTCTTTTAGAATTTACTTTTAAATGCTACTAAGGGTGTATAAAGTTTTAAATAATCTTTCTGCTTCCTATATCTTGGAGTGCTTGTTCTCCTACATTCCAAGTCATAATCCTCGATCTTCTAATAGTGACCTGCTTAAAATTCCCGAGAGCAACCTTGAAAGAAGTGATGAAGCAGCCTGTTGCTATTATCCACCAAAAATCTGGAATACTTTACCAACAGTGATATGTCAGGTGATTATTGTGAACATTTAAAGAAATTCCTAAAATCTCACTTTTATAATTTTGCTTTTTCATGGCTTCATTTTAGTTCTACTCTTAATAACCTATAAATGCGCAGAATTATCATTCTCCTCAGTGAGTCTGCAATCATTATTAATCTTTACTTTTCTCTGTTTTCTTTTCCAGTACTTCCATGATGTTCTGGGCCACCATCACCAACTGATCAAAGTACTGTGCAGCCATCTGTGATGTCTGAATGAAAGCAGATACCCCCAAGTTGTCACAAGACCCACTGTGTCAAATCCTCTAAAAATGAAGTCATTGAGCTGCATCCTTTGTATGAAATCGTACTGTGGAAATAAATGTTGTGGTTGCATCATGAAGTAATGAAAAAAATATAATTAAAATTTATCTGGACCAGTCTTAGTCTTACCTCTAATGTAACTTGCAAGGCAGACAATATAAATACATCTAATTGTTTGTTATCAAATCAAATCAAATTTTTATTAGTCACATGCAAATTATACATATAGTACAATATGTAGTGAAATACTTAGTTGCTCAACTCCAATGACTGTGCCTTTTAGATGAATGAAAAACGACAATAATAACAATACATGACATTATAAATATTATCATAATCATTAACAGAATTTTAAATAGATGATAAATAATAAATAACTTAATATAAGAGAGTAAACTATAAGATATCATGTACTTTTAGACAATTTCTTATTCATGATGTGAAAGGACTGTGGAAAAAAGGCCATTGTTGGGATGGCTCTTGTCACAGATATTTTTTACCCTGGTCTGACTTGAAGTGGTGCAGATATCCCAGAAGTTTAAAAGTGCACACCCAGTGATGCATTTAGCTGACAAATTTACCATTTGGACCTGTCGAGTGCTGTTCCCAAACCAGGCAGTGATACTGCCTGTCAGAATAATTTTAAGGCTGGAGGGTTAGAAGTTCTTTAGTAAAAGGGAGGGCAGTTTAAAATCCTGGAAAACAGATGCTGAAAAACAAAATCTTTATCGCCAAACTAATATTAATGCAGTGTATTAGTCATCTCCCTTTTCCAGGCATGGGGTGAGAAATCTTGATGTGGTGACCATAGGACACTTATAGTTCACCACACAATTCCAGACCTCTATTCACATCTGGTGATTGGATGTTAACAGAGTTGTTTACCTGTTGTAGATCCAAAGCCTCTGTCATCCTGTAGATCTCACCCCACAAAGAAATCCTAGACCAGAAAACAACTAACAGCCTATGGCTGATTTGTATTGAAACCTTTACTCTTATGTTTTAAGTAAACAGCAAATTCAATAAAAGAAAATTATACATAATAATGTGAAATCTGAGTCCTTTCCTATTTATTACACTGTACAGTGTTTGTAATGCTCTTAAAGGAGGAAAATGCACAATTATTCAACAACTTTCTGACTTCTGAACAAGTGTGTTAAACTGTTTTTGTTTCTGTTTTTAAGATCATTTAGCCTTAAAATGACACTCTTATTGGAAGTGGTTTGTGATGTTTCAGCAACCATCAGTTACATTAGCACTTACTTTTCTTATTCTTAATTTAATAATACAGGAGGAGGATGTGCATAGGTTATATGCAAATAGTATGCCATTTTATATAAGGGACTTGAACATTTGTGGATTTTAGTATCTGTGGGGAGTTTAAAACCAATCCCCTGCGGATACAGACAGCTGAATTTATATACAAAATGCAATACCATATGATGTATAAAGAGTACATTTTCACTGTATGATTATTTTTTTAATTTCACGTTCTTGCGTTTTATCTTATTTTTGGTTACAATCAACAAAAAAGTCTCAAGCTAACCAATTATTTACTTTAAAAAGCATATATATGGAATATACTAAAATACAAATATATTTCATAACATAACAGAGCAGAGAAGTGGGACATGTTGAGGTGAAGAGATTACTTAATACAGTGTGGCACAGAATGTACGGCTTTACACACCTTATATGCTCTTTTCTGTTTTTTGGACCTTGAGTTTCACCAGTCCATTTAAGGCTTGAATCAACTCTAAGGCCAAGCTTTTACTAGTGAGCAAAGTTGCTTGTCTTCCTCAAAGGGGCTCTTATTAACCTATCAACTGACACACTGAAAATCATTAACATCTTTGTTTAAAATGTGTCATTTTGCTTGACTTCTCACTATGTTTGTTTAAAAAAATGAATTGGCAAAATGTAAATTGTAAAAAAATGTACTGCACTGTTAGCAGTAATTATTATTAGTAGATATATCCATTGGACTAGCCTTGAACAGCAACCTTTAACCTTAGTTAGACGTAAACCCTGGACCTTTTGCTACGTCCTCTTCCCTTAAGAAGTTTCTTGAGCATAAATTGTTTCAAACGTGATATCCAAGGCACTAGAAATAAGACTAATATCAATGTTGTTGTTATCCATAAGTTAATATATTTTAAAACACATTAAATATTGTTACACAAAAAGGACCGGTCGATACAGTATGTTATGGTCATAAACCATATTTTACTGCAGTTTTGGGAACAGGGACAAAACAAAACACCCCGCAAAAAGCATATATCACTGCAGGGCCACATTCTTTAGTGGTGCATGAAAACTAAGACTTGCTCACCTTGTCTAAATAAATATCTAGGCATTTCTGGATATTCAGTAATATATTACATTATCAGATTCATTATCTTTTGTGAAATCATGAAGACCTGACTGTGTTACTGTGTAGCAAAAGTGATCAATAATTAATACAGTAAGTCACTGTGATTTGTGCTTTAAATGGTTATGCAAACATATATTTTTTGCTGTACTTATACTTATATTTAGTTCCCATTTACATATTCAGTACATACAAAAGTCTTTTAGCTGCAGAATATGACCTTTTGAAATGTAATCATCTAGAGAGAAATTAGAAAACAAAATTACAACTACAGACCTAGACAGAAATTTTCAGCATTACTGTTTATGGTGAGGAAAAGGTAAGTTCACAGAGTTGTATAGCTTATTCAGTATATTTTTTCTCCAAAGTCTGAGCATTAACTTCAAGATGAAAGAAGCTAGGTTTCAAGTAGCATGTTCCTCCTGCAAAACAGGGTCTAAAACTCAACTTAATATTTATTTTGGAACAATGTTTTATACATAATATTTTGGTAGGATTCTGAATTCACAGCTCTTATAAAGATGGTGATTTTTCAAACAATATTAGTAGAAAGGCAGTCCCAAACCATCTTGCCAACATAATTTAGAGTAAGAATAAGGCTATTTTGGTGGTAGGGAATATTAAGAATTTTCCCCTCAATGTTGCTTTATTATGGCTAGAGAATATTCAATAAAAACTTGTTGGATCATCCAGATGGTCTTTTGCAAATGTAATCTCACCAGCAATATTGTTTTTTAAGAGCATTATTTTTTTCATCAATCATAGTGCCATACATCAATGACAAATGTGATTATTTTCAATCACTTTGTCATAAATATGCCTTTAAAAACAGAATACATGTTTGGGGGGGGGGGGGGGGGGGGGGAATAAAGTTTGAGGCACTAAAATGGTTGTACAGGTATTCTGCAAGCTGCTTTCTCATGTTTACCTTAGTGTCCTACTGGTGACAATTGGGGCAGCATGGTGGCGCAGTGGGTAGTGCTGCTGCCTCGCAGTTAGGAGACCCGGGTTCGCTTCCCGGGTCCTCCCTGTGTGGAGTTTGCATGTTCTCCCCGTGTCTGCGTGGGTTTCCTCCGGGTACTCCAGTTTCCTCCCACAGTCCAAAGACATGCAGGTTAGGTGCATTGGCGATCCTAAATTGTCCCTAGTGTGTGCTTGGTGTGTGTGCCCTGCAGTGGGCTGGCGCCCTGCCCAGGGTTTGTTTCCTGCCTTGCACCCTGTGTTGGCTGGGATTGGCTCCAGCAGTCCCCCGTGACCCTGTAGTTAGGATATAGCAGGTTGGATAATGAATGGATGGTCACAATTGTTAGGCGAACACACTGTTTAACTTAAATCAATAAATACGGTTTTACTTAAAATACAGTGTTATAGCAAATGACAGCACAATATGATCGTAAAAAGTATTACCAACTTCAAAAATACCAGACTTGTCCCTTATTACCAGCCCCCAAAGCCAAAAACTGAATGTATCAAGGATTTAAAAAGAAGGGTATATGTGCGGCAAATCTTCACATGGGCTTCTTAGAATGTGCCACATGCAGACCAACATCTGGCAACTAAACTGCTCTCCTCATCTCTTAAAAGCAGTGTTAATCCAGATAAAGAAACATCTTGCTAATATCCCTCAGAGAGTCCAATGCATATTTGGAAATCAGTCTTGCACTAGTCAGCAAGGGCAGTGACCAAAACCAAAATCTCTCAGGCTTTTATGAACAAACTATGCATCAATTATCATCTAAATCATTGCACTTATGCAAACTTATAAACCGAAGAAACAAATGCCATCACATTCCTTTACATCTCTTTGTAAGCAACAATATTAAGCTCTCTGCTCTTTAACCATTACTGCTGCTGTCTGCAGCAAGCTTTCATGTATGTTTCATTTTGCTGAAGATTAATAATCTTACTATCACAAACAGGAAATATCGTGTTTAGATATACTGTAGAAGTGGAAAGCATTCAGTAACTTAGTTTGGCATCAAATAAAAGTTTAGAAAAGGGTTAACTGATCACTAACTCTAAGTAGATTTACTTTATGCTGAAATGGGAATATTACCATGTAAGATCTTAAAGGACTTTAACTACAAATTGATACCACAAGGTGTGATAAGGCAAAAAGAGATGATTTACTTCTGCCTGAACCAGTAAGATGCCTAAAACAATTCAGAACAAAGAACTGACTTCAAACCTTCAGGAGGCATGGGGCAAATTAAGATTAATCTTTACTGCTTTGTACTTGCTGTTTAAAAGCTAACATTGCATGCAACCTGAAAGTTAAAATAAAACAAGAAATACATTACCACGTGTTTATTCTCAAAAATGCTATTGATTTATATATTTGGTGTAATATATTACAAATAATCATTGAGTACACTTTTAATCATAAATATATGACCCTAAGATACTACTGCAGTTGATCTTTTTCATTAACACAAATACACTCTTTGTAAATATAATAAAAAGTTAAAATTTTTTATTTTAATTAAATAGTGCATGTTTTTATGTAAATGATTCAAATCATTTGACTACTGTATGTGTCCTGAAATTGTGCGCACAAATTGTTTGTATATAAGAGTTAAATGAATGCTTTTCTGAACAAATGCCTTACAATTAGCTTCTTTTAATTTTACTAGCTCTTCTTATTCCTTAGTTTAAAGCTGATATGTACACAGACTATAAACATTATATTTGGGTTCACAATAATATCCTCCTTCAGTGTCGTTCCCTTTAATTATTCCAACCCAAGGTCAATAATGGGGTAGTGTTATTTTTCCCCAAGATAGTTGTACCACAAACACTATATCTGAAATTAAGGTCAGAAACTGTCCAATTATTACTCAGAAGAATACCATCCAATTACCATCCAATTAACACTAGAATTACCAGAGCCTACGTAAAAACTCCGTCCCACCTTAACACTAGAATTACCAGAGCCTACGAAAAAAGTCATAGATCCGGCCCACCTTAAATCGCTTCTTAAATACGTTCACACCTCTCCCTCAGCGTCTTTTGTCCTCTAAATGTGCTGATAAAGACAAGCTGCCAGCAGCCGGCTATTCCATCCCCCCACCGACTTAGAACATTCACGAACTTCTCCCAGCTCAGGCCTTGATTGATTATCTGGCAGTGACTGAACTGGAGTTTTAGAGTGGAAATAATAGATCGTTATTTGGAACACACACATTTCATGTGTGTTCCGTTTCTACAGTAATCTGTGTAAACACATTGTTAAAACAGAAACTTTTTCATATTTTAGTAATAAATGTTACAAAATGTAGGCATAAAGTATAGAATGTGTAAAGCCTGAGTTCCAAAGATCAAATTAACACTTTCACAAAAGGTTCAAGGGCGATACAACAGTTTCCGTGGCATAGCGCACTAAGATTTGCTTTTCTGCTCATTCTGAAACTGAATTCTGGTAGTTCTAGTTGTTAATGACCTGAATCATTTACTAGATGGAAGGAGAGTGAACGGACATGGGGCAAAGTGTGACAGGAAGGAAAAATAAAGTGAATTAATAGTGAGAAAGTGACAACCACCAATTTAACAATTTCAGTGTAAAAAAAACAGCCTCTGGTTAGCTTTATAATTTTAGTATTTTTGCAATTATATGCATAATGCATATCCAACTTTTATAAGTTATGTAATATTAACATACTGTATTGCTTTGTTTCTTAAAACAACAATATTTTTATTACTCTCTAAAGAAATGAGTAATAAATAGTCTGCTCACCCCAAAAACACAAAATGTGGCAAGCTTACTACGTAGGAACCTTACCCAAAACGCACATATTCTAACATTAATTAAAGAAATGCTAGACTATAACAGCTAACAACTGGTGGAGTACTGTATTCAAAGCTGCAAATCTGCATATTTTGCAAAGGAAAATAAATTTTAAATGAAATGCATATAGCAAGTAAATTACAGAAAACAAACAGAAGATTTAAAAATAGCTTGCAACTTAATTTTGACCATTTAGAATTATAAAGTCAAGTCTGTATTAAAACTGAATATACTGTATTATTTAAAATAAGATAAAACAGTGAATCCAAAACCCCGTGATACTCAATGGTTTCTTCAGTAGAATTTTAAATTAACAAAAAAAATACTGTATACTGTAGTTTGTAAAGCTGTGACCAAACTTAAACAGCCACATTTTGAGGGTTTTGGGCATTGCTTAACCTATTATTTCTCCATTTGTACTCTTATCAATTCATGGCAAATTACAAATAATTTGGTAAAGGAAAAAGCACACAGACTTGATGGAAACAAGAAATGTTTAGACTACAAAGTAGAATCTGATACTTTGATTCACTGTCTTCTGCTTCAGTGAACTCAACTTTTAAAATAAAAGGGTAGTACCATAAAATATGAATGCATCTCCATTTCTAAAAACTATACTTTCAGCTATTAATGCAGAAGCTGAATTAAGCAAGTCCCCAGAGTTTTACTTGATAAAAGCATAACCATGTACAGGGGAAGGGTCATATCTCTATGAACTCACTAGTTTGTATTCCTTACAACAATGGTAGCAGTTGGAAGTAATGCATTAAATTCCAACAGGTCTGAAATGAAATTTTTTCTTTTTGACTTCAGATAGACAAAAAAATTGAAAAAAGCAAACCACACTCCTTACATGGATCTTTGTTCCAATTGTTTTCATTTTGATCCTACAGCAGACTGAAGGCTTTTTGTAAAAATTATAATATAGTAAACTCAAATATTATGTTAAAGTATGTGTTTGACCCAGAATAAGTCAGCTCACCTCCATTTGCATCTTTGTTAGATATAAAAATCATAAAACACACTTTAAGATGGTTTTCAACACTGCATAAATAAAATATAGACAGACAGACAGATAGATAAATAGATAGATATTGCTTATTTATAAGAAGGCTATTAATGTCTTTGAAATTCAATAGTCAACATTACTAATGAATGTTAAATTGCACATCTAAAAAAAGCAAACAGTGGGTGGCAGCTATTATGGATTTTAATATTCATGACTAACACTGTACATGCCATTTTTCTACCAAAATAAACAGTTAAGATACTTTTATTCTGGAATATTACAGCTACCAATTTTGTTCTGCACCCTTTGGCATCCTGTATGTCTCATACAAACATAAAATTATTACACTATATATTTTTTTCTATGAATCCTGGCAGCAGAGTGTTACTAATATAATTGGTTATGCAACAATTCTCTCCATTGTCTGCTGCAAATACAAATCTAAGTTAATCTCTTTTTTTCTAAGCACCACATGGAAGAAAAAAGGGTCAGGTATAAATATGACACCTGCGAAGCAGACATGACCTAATTTACTAATAAATTAGAGATTCTTTTCCTTTTGTACAGATGTACATAGGAAATTTTACTGGACCTGTCCGGTTTGGTATATGAAACATAGCACAGGTTACCCTTATACAATACAATACAACAAGTGCAAAACATTTCAAATACACTTTGATTACTAATTATTATATTATTGGCAATTGACATACACAAACTGCAGAGGGTTAAACACCAAGTGGTGTTAGCTTTGATACCAGCATACCTATGGCCTGACCCCATTTGGTAAACAGACTGTGCCTAGGGTAAGTATGGTGGATCAGAATTGCATCTGTCCTATTACTGCAGTAGTTGGTATATATTGACTTTATTGTACAAAGAATAGCACCAGTGATATGCTATGTCTGCTTCACCACCTTTTAGCTCCCAAAAAGGTTATTTATAACAAAAATGTATTTATATATTTATAACAATAATTAAACCATTATCATTTCCCATAGTAATTAGTGAAATGCATATTATCTAATTTCTAACTCAATTATGTATACCCAAAAATGCATGGAAAAAACAAAAACAAACAAAAAAAAAACAACTCTGACATCCAAATATACCATTAAATACAGATTAGGCTGTCGAGTTAAATGAGTACTGATTGTTAGTTAGCTGCTCGTCTTTGGCTGTTGGGTATGCTTTGGTTGCTATAGCAACTGCACACCTGTGGGTGGTCTTGTTGTCACAACCGGCACTCCTCCACAAAATATGGAATTTTATTTTAACAGTTTCTTCCCCCCCCCCAATAGTACTTAATTCAGCATAAACCCTTGACCTTATATGACACCAGTAAGTAAATCATGCCACTGTTGACATTTTGGTTTTTCTATTGTCTACCTTAAAACACAGTTTTTGTTACTTCTGTCTAACTTGAGCAGCTTTGAGTTGTGAGAAAATTATTATTAACCTGAAGCCTAAGTTCTAAAGAAACTAGTACACTGTCAGGATGTGAAAAATGCTAACATGGTCATAAAGACGTCTCTGTAACACTATATAGTAGGATGCTCTGTATATACAATTTACAAATATAAAGAAGTTCAAAAGATGAAGCAAGCTATAATGCATACACAGTATGTAAGCAATACATTTAAAATATTATTTAAGTTCCCTCAATATTTAAGCTACTGATTTGTTGCAAAATCATTATCAATAACACCAGGTTAGTTACTATTTGTCGTGATTTGGGAGTCCCAAAAGCTCCTAAGTTCCAAAAATACTTTCAAAGTTGCCCTCTGGGGAGAATACTGTCAAAACCCCAACTAGAAATACAAAAGGGCCTTCAATAATCTTTATAGGATTTATTTTAAACAAAGCCTCAATATCCATTAATCTCCTAAGAGCACAAAAGAGTTGCCTGAGAAGGCAAAGCAATCCATTGCAAACAAAGTCCCAATGCAGAATCCAAAGGTGAGGTTAAAAACAGAGCATAGGTTTAGAAATCCAAAAATCACGAAAACCAATAGGGCACAGCAAAACGCAAACAACACTTCTCTCCATAGCACATTGAAAATGAATTGCCAGAACTATGGAAAGCCCACCAATAAACAGGGAGAAGGGCAGATCCTGGTGGTAATTAGCAGGTGGCCCCACCCTTGGGAAACTACCCTTGGAGACGTAATCAAGTAAACATAAAGAATAACATGCATAATAAACAAAAGAAACATTAATACAAATAAATGACACAAAATTAGTTAAAACACGCAACTTTGAACTCCAGCCAGAGGATAAATTCTGGCTGAAACATGACACTACTTAAAACATCCTAAATATTTTTTTTCCATATGTTATATCCAGAAAAGATTTTACTGCAAGAAGAAAAAAAAAGGGCCAGGGGCTATCCAGTTAAAATGTGCACATTTTTGAAAATCAATTCATTAAAAGTTTGAACTAAACTAGAAGGGAAAAAAGTAATCCTTAGAGAGTGATGCACAAAAATAGCTGTCTTATCTGACCTAGATTAGCACCTGAACAGGATAGCAGAGAATCTAGTGTTAATGCAAAGCCAAAGAATGTATCTGAGGGAATTCATCAGGAGGATAAGAGGAAATAAATGAACACTATAAAGGGGCATGAAAACCTGTTTGTTGTATTGAGTCGCAACTTTATGTCAAGTAAGGTGCTATGAATATTAAACATGAAGAACTATAATCATTGACAGCAGGTAAGCAAACAGCAAAAGGGACTACAGCAATTTACAGACATTTTTAAAATATTAAGCAAACAGAGCAACATATTACCAGTACATCTACTGTAGTTTTTTTAAGGTTATTCTTTAAAGTTCGAACTTTAAAAAGTTTTTTTTTCCTTCTTTTTTTTTCTACAGTGGCCAAAAAGACTTCTTAGCCCATGGCATTTGCTTCTCCCAAGTAAGATACTTCAAACTGTTATGAGCCTGGAAAGTGTGCTGTACATGTATATATTTTATTGAGAATTTTTAATATACACTGTTATTTTAAAAATAAATATGCAGATGCCACTCTAATTGGTCTTTAAGCAGGATGCAAAATATTAAATCTGCAATAAATCAGGTTGAGTCACTGTAACAAAAAGATATATTAATGCATTGCATTATTCAGTGTTTTACTTTGATGCTGTACTGTGTTGTGTAGCAACTAATAGAGGAGAAAGGAACCACAAGACCTTCATTGGTATAACCTCTTTTCTTCCTCCTTTAATACATCTCAAATTACGGATTAAATTTAATCCTGAGCTGTTGCTTACATTCTAGAGTCTGAAGATGGCAACTAGATCAAGAAGGTTCCATTCTGAAACCTCCAACCTGGTATACTATGAGGCAAACTGTTGGTGAGAAGAAGTACAAAAAGAAGGTATTGAAAGCATCGAATTTCTGAAAATATTCTGGCCAGAACTTTTCTCTCCATTGCCGATTTGAGCTTCAAAATAAGTGGAGCATGGTCAGAAGTAACTATAATATTATATATGCAAGATTTAATAGTGTACCCACACTGTCACCTGTGGGGTCCCACAAGGATCAGTCCTTGGGCCGACTCTTTTTAATATCTATATGCTACCCCTGAGTCACATCATCCGCAAGCATGGAGTTTCATTCCATTGCTATGCTGATGATATGCAGCTCTATGTGAGACTGGATTCGACTTCTCTTACACCTCCATCAACTCTTGCCTCTTGCTTGGATGAGATTGAGGCCTGCATGTCCAAGAACTTCCTCAAGCTGAACAGCACTAAAACTGAAGCTCTTTTAATTGGCACCCCCCATCAACTTTGTTCCTCTGTAAATTGTATTTCCTTTTCTGACCGTACCATTACCCTCTCCCCTTCTGTTACAAATCTGGGTGTCAAGTTAGACTCCCATCTGTCATTTGATACACATGTCCATCACCTTTGTAAAATTGCATTCCTTCATCTCCGAAACATAGCCAAACTCCGTCCCTACCTCTCCCTCTGTGATGCTGAAAAGCTGGTTCATGCCTTTGTCTCATTCAGGCTGAATTATTGTAATGCACTCCTCATCTGGATCCCCAGCAAGAGCCTTCAAAAGCTCATGCTGCAAGAATCCTGATGAGGGTGTGGAAATATGAACACATTTCACCAATCCTTCGGTCACTTCATTTGCTCCCTGTTCACCTCCGATTCGAATACAAACTCTGTTTGTTTACTCACCAGTGTATCCATGGAAATGCTCCACAATATCTTAAGGAACTCCTTATACTACAATCCACTACAAGAAATCTCTGTTTTGCAAATACCTACTGCCTTCACCCCCCGTGACCAAACGTCGTACAATGGAGAGACTGAGAACACAGCAGATTGTGGGCTGTTTTAAAAAACAGCTAAAGACTTTTCTATTTAGGAAAGCATATTAACAAGAATGCTACTTATTATTGTTGTTTTATCTTTTTTTTTTAACTTGTTTTGCCTTTGTTTAAACTTTTTTATGTAGCACTTTGAGATTTACTACTAATGTAAAGTGCCCTATAAATAAAATGCATTATTATTATTATTATTATTATGTTTACCATTGTGTAGCATCCCCACTTTTTTTAACAACAGTATGTAAACATCTGGGAACTGAGGAGACCAGATGCTGGACTTTTGGTAGAGGAATGTTGTCACATTGTTGTCTGATATAGGATTCTAGCTGCTCAAAAGTCCTGGGTGTCCATTGTCATATTTGTCATTTCATGATATGCCAAATGTTTTCAATTGGTGAAAGGTCTGGACTGCAGGCAGGCTAGTTCAGCACCCCAACTCTTCTACTACAAAGCCATGCTGTTGTAACAGATGCAGTATACAGTTTAGTATTGTCATGCTGAAATATGCAAGGCCTCCCCTGCAAAAGATATTATCTGGAAGGGAGCATATATTGCTCTCAAACCTGTATATCCCTTTCAGCACTGATGATGCCTTTCCAGACGTGTGAGCTGCCAATTCCACAGGCACTAATGCGGCCCCATAGCAGAGGTAATGCATGCTTTTGAACTGAATGCTGATAACAAGCCGGATGGTCCCTCTATTCTTTAGTACTAAGGATGCAGTGTCCATGTTTTCCAAAAAGATTCACCTGACCACAGAACAGTTTGCCTCAATCCTTTTTAAATAAGGTTTGGCCCAGAGAAGACGGTGGCATTTCTGGATAATGTTCACATATGGCTTCTTATTTGTATAATAGAGCTTTAACCTACATTTGTGGATGACACTGAGAATGATGTTCACAGGAAATGATTTCTGGAAGTGTTCCTGAGCCAATACAGTGATTTCCATGACAAAATCATCACTGTTTTTAATGCACAGCTGCCTGAGGACCTGAAGATCACACAGGCATCCAATATTGATTTTTTGGCCTTGTCCTTTGCACACAGAGATATCTCCATATTCTCTGAATCTTTTCATGACATTACGTACTGTAGATGATGAGATCTTCAAAGGCTTTACATGTTGAGGAACATTATTCTGAAATTTTCTACAATTTGTAGATGCAGTTTTTTGCAGATTTGTGAACCTCTGCCCATCTTTACTTCAGAGAGACTCTGCCTTTCTAAGATGCTCTTTTTATATCCAATCATGTTACTGACCTGTTGCCAATTAACCTAATTAGTTGCAAAATGTTTCTACTGCTGTTTCATTTTAGTACCATTTGCTTTTCCAGCCTTTTGTCACCCCTGTCCCAAGTTTTTTGAGAAGTGTTGCTGCCATCAAATTTAAAATGAGCTAATATTTTTTATGACATAGTAAAGTGTCTCAGTTTCAACATTTGATATATTTTCTCTGTTCTATTGTGAATAAAATATGGGTTTATGAGATTTGCAAACCACTGCATTTTGTTTTTATTTAGATTTAACAGAGTGTCCAGAATTTTTTGGAAATGGTGTTGTACTTACTCAGACTTGGACTTTTCATCCGTGCTGTATTGGGCAGCAAAATTCCTACAGCCAATTCATTCTGACACAACCTTTGGAACTGCACTCCAGCATATGTCAATGGCTACAAGATCCTCTTTACAGGTTGCTTGGCAGGTCCTGAGAGGACGCTCTTGCTTCCTTCTCCAAATTCTGGGTTTCCAGTGTAACACTGTCTTGGGGATCTAATGGTCATGTAACCTGAGTTCAGGTTGACAAGACATATCCACTGGACAGTGATGATGTCTGATAGCTTAGGTAAGCTGCTCCTTCATAGGATTTCCTTGTTTGTGATGCAATTGCGGTAGGTAATGCCAAGAATCCTTTGCAGACATTTTTCTGGCTCACAGCCCTTCTTCTAGTTCTTCATTTAGAAATTTCTCAATTACATTTATAGTGTCAGAACAGCCAAAGGATATCCAAGTAGAACCAGTCAGAAGTCAGAAACATGGGATATCAGTCCATCACAGGGAGCTCTCATGTACATACCCATGACCGGCTATTTCAGAAATGCTAATTCTCCTACTGTGCACATCTTTGGGAAGTGGGAGCAAAACTGCAGTACTCACTGAAAAACTCTTGCAGACTAAGAAGGAATGATGGAACTGTACACAGAGTGATAACCAGGGTAACATTTGAGCCTAGTCTCCTACAGCTGTGAGTCATCAACACTTAATACTGCAGCACCTTGTTGCCCATCATTATATTATTATACAGTTAAAAGATATTGTTAGTGAAAAAGCTTTGGAAAGGGTGGGAAATTGGGGGTCTGAATACATTGTATTTTAAACTAAGGGAGCCATACACAAAAAGTGACAAACAAAATATTTTTATATAGCACTACATTTACAAAAGTGTCTTTCTGAAAGCAAAACTTCCTTCTATGTCACTATACATTTGAGTTGTATATTTTTGGGTGATAAACCTTCATATTTGTATACATAATCAACAACTTTAGAAAAACTGTATAATTATATATGAAACTGACACTTCCAAAAATACATTTTAAATAAGATTTAAAAATAATACAATACTGCACTACACTTTTGTTGCCCTGTTGCTGCTACTTTAGGGTTTAGAACTCACAAACATGAACTGGAATGAGCAGGGTACAAAGCAAAAGAATGTAAGAACAGGCACACAATTGGATAAAAATCACAAAAAGATGCAAATGAAGAAGAAAATGTACTTTTAGGTGGATTAAGAAGCTTCATAAACACTGGAAAAAGTCACTAAGCTGAAGCCACAAAGTCTACAGTCTATATAATAAAAAGAAAGCTGAATAATTTGGGCAGTAATGACTTAACACAATGTCAAAGAATAAACTGGGAAGATGGGCTATCTCTTTATCACACAGCTTAAAGCTGGTACAGAAAATTTCAAAATCAAATGGGACACTGGTAAGATTAAGCCAGAAGAGTGCATATGTGATCTTGGCCTTAAGTTAGAATCACACTTTTGACAGAGACATTCAGAGCACGAAGCATTTTCTATATTTTCAGAAAGCCAGGCTTTCATTAAATAAAGTCGATTATAGAAGGACATAAGAGTGGCCAGAGGTAATCCTACACATATGGACAAGTCCTCACTCTGTTTTACTAGTATTATACTCTACCAGTTGTGCATAGCAATCTAATAAAATAAGTTTAATTACAGAAAGGAATTAGGTTTTGCTTAGTAGGCAGGAAAAAACATACAAAGCACCAAATGGCCCCTGTATTTTTGATACTACAAAGCACCAATGCTCAAACAAGGTCAGTAATATAAAGCACACACGAGTTAAAACCAATATTTTTAAATGTCTGGATCAAAGACACCAATAAAGCATATTTTTGAAAATTGTCACCATCTTGCATCAGTATTACAATGTTTTACTTTTGCCTAGTCCAAGATCATAAAGGTCACACAAAAACAAATTTTAAATGATTAGTAAATGTGATGTTTATTAAATTATATTTTAATATGATCTTCACCTTGTGAAGACAGACAGACAGACAGGGAGAGTCACAGAGTACAGAACCTTAAGTGCCTGGCTAGTATTATTCTTGATAAGCTCAATTAACAATATCAGCATTATGATAGGGAAAAATATAGACATAGATATAAAATAATAATTATTATACTTTACAGAATATGACATACATTTTTAAACTATTTAACTAAGCATACATTTTAAAAGGTTTTATTAGAATTCATAGCTGAGCTAGACTGTACCTCTGTTCACTAAAAATACATTTCTCTTGCTAAGCTCAAAGAAAGCTGACTGATAAATCTCTCTAGCAAATAGAACATGGTTTTTAATCTATTTATGCTTTCACAATAAAGGTGGTCCCTGTGTTCCAGATAATAATGTAATTTTATTTGCCATTTACATGCAGGTTAAAGATTTACTTTATTTCATGTCTGCTTCCCTGCAGGCTATTAACCCTTGCTGACAGGCACTACAAAAGGTTAACAATGTTGAGAATTACTTATGGCAGACTACTCTAAAAGGGGATAGTTAAATCATTGAAAAACAAGAACAAAATGCAGCAAAGGACTTATATCAATGCTCAGTAAAAGCAGGCAGCAAAAGAAATGATTCAAACACAGAAATAATGAGAAAATTGCAGAGGAGGATGAGAACTACCAAGTCTCACTGCAGATATGTTCATGAAATTAATCTTTTAAAATTACATACCACAATCAATTAAAAAAAAACAGTTGGCACAGCTCTATGGCAGAATTCAGAAAAGAGTGGGATTTTAGAATCACATACTTTGTGCTTACTGTTGATACCAACTGTGCTTACAGCCAGTAATTGTACTGCATGCCATGGAACCTCTTAAAACCCTCTTAACACCAAAATGAAAGCCGAGTAAAACACAGGTTTAACGGCTACAGCTAAGTGCAGAGTATTTCCATTCCATGGTGAATTATTCTTTTAAGGAAGAAATAAGCTGAAGACTATAAATGTTCTCAGCATGATAAAAAAAAACATGCTTGCAATTTCACAGCAATCCCTTACAGTCAGAATAAAATGATTTCTTTATCAGGGCAAAATATTCAAATAAAAACAAGCCCTTATTGGAGCTGGTTTTTAAATAATTGGTCTACATTTTTTTCAGCTGGATTATATGTTAGATAATATACTCAAATAACAAAACCAAATCTAAAATGATTTCACTGACAAAGTGTTTTTTGCTTGATTGGATAAAAGCGTATTTGTGATTGATATAAAAGTGATTATTAAGATGTAGTTGATTACTAAAATATGAGGACACTGACAAAAGGTACAATTTGCCTAGTGAAACAGAGAAACAGTATATGATAACAGCAAATGGTACTACAGCAGTTCATATTCATATTTTAGTTGTTCATAAGATAAATAGTTTATATAAGTGCAAAAATGGGTGAGTTCAGAAATGAAGTGGCTAGCTGCTTCTTTATACTTGATTTTTGAATACAATGCTTAAGTAACTTGGTTTCTTAACCCAACAATCACTAAACTCTGCCATTTTAAGTAGGGCAATGCAGCGATGTCTGATGCAGTTGTATAAACAACACACCCATAACCATCAAAAAATATCACAGACTAGAGTGACTGCAGTAAAAAGCCATCCAAGAGTTAACTGTGATTACATCACTGTCACAATAGTAAAATAAACAATGTAAAGCAATACTCTAAGACTTCCAAAAATTAAACAAACAGTTCCTTTAAGGGACAAAACAATTCATCACAGGGGGCTGAAGAGTCTGTGTCAGAGGACTTTGTAATGAATGGAAAATGTTATAAATCTTTGAAAAATCATACAAAAGACTATATACACTTGTATACATACACATACATACAAAGCATGTAAAGATTGGTGGTATTGACTTCTCTATGCTGATCGTTCAACAAAGACACTTCACAACCAGCGCTGAACTCCTTACTGTACTCCTTGTTCACACTGTGACAGCATTGAAACACACAGTTCCAACTCAGTCATTTAATTTATTATTGATACCCTGGGCCAGCGCTGGAAGTTATGCTGCTCTGGGCAAAAGATCAACATGATGCCCCATTTTTTCAAAATTCAAAAAGGCAAAACAAAAATGTTTAAACATGTTACCTGTTAGAAGATTGAGGAAGGGATTCTAAGGTGATTTTCATAGTGTTTCATTGATTGTTTCTGCACACTCTCAACACACAATATATTAAGAAACATTAAAAAGATTTTTTTTTCAGAAAACTACTTTAAGCGCTTTGATTGAAACAAATTTTTTCACTATTTCCCTATAATCTAAATTCTGACCTAGCTTGTGTTCTATAGAAATAGTTGCTAGATCACTCAGTCTTTGCTCTGACGTTGACAATCGAAAAATTAGTTTCAATTTTGAGAAGTTTCTCTCAGCACTAGCAACACTGACTGGTAATTTTAATATAATTCGTAAAGCAACAGCCACGTTTTGGGAAAACATCATGTTGACTAACATATTTCAATACATCCAAGGGTATACATCCTTTATTAACTGAGCTACACAAAACATCCAACTTATATGCCAGTTCTATTGCATCTATGCCTTTTAGATTTTTTGTATGGTCCAGTAAAACATTTTCCAAATTTCTACATTTTTAATACTAGATCACTTTTTGGGATTTCTTGAAAATTGTTTATATCATATAAAAATGAGAAATATGAACTATGCAACTGGAGCTGCTTAAATAATAACAATAAGATGCTGCAGATGTTCGATCAGACGGTTGTGGCGAGCGCCCTCTTCTACACGGTGGTGTGCTGGGGAGGCAGCATTAAGAAGAAGGACACCTCACACCTGGACAAACTGGTGAAGAAAGCAGGCTCTATTGTATGCATAGAGCTGGACAGTTTGACATCCGTGGTAGAGCGATGGGCGCTCAGCAGCCTCCTATCAATTATGGAGAATCCGCTGTATCCACTAAACAGTGTCATCTCCAGACAGAGGAGCAGCTTCAGCGACAGACTGCTGTCAAACTATGCGACTCTTCAATTCCACCCGGGAGGGGTAAACGTTAACACTATTCAAAGTTATTGTTTGTTTTTACCTGCATTTTTATTACTCTTTAATTTAATATTGTTTTTTGTATCAGTATGCTGCCGCTGGAGTATGTGAATTTCCCCTTGAGATTAATAAAGTATCTGTCTATCTAAATCTCTCTTTTATTGAATTTATCGCAATGTCCAGCACACTGAAAAAAAAACTTTTTTGTTTTGGGATTGTGTATTGGATAATCTTCTGACTGACAGTCAAACTGTCTAGTTTTTTTTTTCTTGGTCTGGCAGAGAGAGCAATAAGAAATTCCTCTGTAACTTCCAAACGATCTGCTAACTCTTACGCTTCTTTAACTATACTTTCAAAGCCTTTGTCAGATTGGTAATGTAACAAGTAATTTTAAACATTTTCTAACTCACACAGAAACTGAAAATTCTGTAATTTCAATGCTAGGAATTGAGCTTCATGCCTAGCCATTTTATTTTGTGTATTTCCAGTAATACGTTATAGGCATCTCTCGCTTGCCTAATGAGACAAATGGCTTCAGTTCGACTTTCCCACCTTGTAGTGCTGAGAGGCTTTAATGTTTATTATGGATTTTTTTTTTTTATACGTCCCATTGTTTTAAAAATGGATAATAGAAACCTGAATCTTATTTTCTTTAAACAGTTACAATCCAAAGTCAAAGTCAAAAATCAAACTGAACTTTATTGTCATCTCAACCATATACAAGTATACAGATAGACGAAATTGCGAAGCTCAGGGTCCACAGTGTAACAACATGAAGTGCAAATAAAAATTTAAATTAAATTAAAAATAGAATTAAAATTAAAGTTTAAATTTAAAATTAAAACACAAACAAGACAAGATTGATGCAATGTGTGGTATTATGCAATCTAGATACATAAATAAAGTCAATAAATATGTAATATAATAAATAAATAATAGACATAGATAATACAGAAATTATCAGTGTATGATAATAGTTGTTTAAAACGTGTAAACGACGACAGGTCAGAATGTTTCAAAGAATGTCAAAGTGCAGTGTGCATACTTAAAGGTCAGTATGAGATTTTTCAGTTCTTCTCTACATGCACACTCATCTTTGCAGGACAGTGGCTCGCATGTATAAAAGTTCTGTTTTTAGAGGTGGTTGAGGCAGTGTGGAAGATACCAGGGGGCAGCCTGGTGTTAAAGAGTCTGACAGCTTGGGGGTAAAAACTATCCTGCAGCCTGGCAGATCTGGCTCTGATGCTGCAGCATCTTCAATTGGATGGCAGAAATGTGAAAAGTCCATGTGAGGGGTGTAAGGGGTCCTGCACAATGCTGCAGGCCTTGCGGACACTGCGTTTGTAAAATATGTCCTGTAGTGAAGGGAGAGGCACCCCAATAATGTTCTCTGCTGTCTTCACTATCCTTTGCAGACACTTGCGGTCGGATATGTTGCAGTTGCCATACCAGACAGTGATGCAGCAGGTCAGAACACTCTCAACGGTGCCTCTGTAGAACATGGTGAGGATGGAAGGGGGAAGACTTGCTCGCTTCAGCCGCCTCAGGAAGTGTAGTCTCTGCTGGGCTTGCTTGATTAGTGATGATGTGTTATGTGTCCATGTAAGTTCCTCAGTTATGTGCACACCGAGGAACTTGGTACTCCTAACAGTCTCCACATCTAAACCGTTGATGCGGTGTGGGATGTAGGCAGGATGTGATTGTTGTCTTCACACCATGCAGACAGCCATTCTACCTTATCTCTGTATGCTGTTTCATCATCCCTGTACCGTCGTATCATCCGCAAACTTGATTATGTTGTTGGTGTAGTGACTTCAACAGTGTTTAACAAAAAATAACTACCTAAAACATAAACTTTCAATGTTTCCAAATGGGTTATCGACACATAACAAAAATAAATACAAAATAAGACTATATGTGGGTAGTGATCTTACTGATCGAAAAAGTGTTTTTGAAATTAAATAACTATTTGCTTAAACTTGTTGCAGATTAAAGTAACATCAGAGCACACTTGTTATTTGATTCTTATATTTTTTGATTATACTGTAAACTGTTACATTATCTTGGGAAAATTGAGTTCTGTCATAGACAGTAAAATGTATGTATTATGTTGACAAGTACAGCATAAATTATACAGTTTGACAATTATTATGATTATTATTATTAATACTAATAATAATAATTATTATTTATTAATTTTATTTCTATAGTGTTTTTTCACTACTAAAAAGTGCTTTGCATAAAGAGTGGAGTGCTGCGACAGTACCGGATGCTCACCACACATTAGCAATTAGGTGGTAAAGAGGTGAGAAAGACAGACAGAGGGAATGATTAGGGGGTCAAATGGTTTTGTTAATAATTCTGTGTTTAAAATGATACGAAGATGAAAAATAAGACATTATTGATCTTCTGACTATTTATTCAGCCATTTGTTTAAGCACATCACTTTATTTACACAACAAATCCACTCACAGAAAACCTTTGTGCACAATGGATCAGTACTGGAAACATTACTTTTAAAACTGACTTAGTTACATTACTCATTACTTATAAAAAAGATACTAAATTTGTTATATTGCTACTTATTATAAAATGTAATGTGTTAACTTTTTCTTCCAATAAACATAGAAACCCTTACTTGTAATAAATAAACATCTATTTCCTTGAACAAATAGAAAAAAAGAATGTTGCAACATTTATTACTACTCCATTCTAGATCAAGATGCTAACTTAAGGATTCAATGTTATTCATTTCTTAGGATGTCAGTTCTAGCATTGGGTACAGTAGATCATAAATACCAATAAAGCTTATTTTAAATTGAAATGTAGTGGTCAACTACTTCTCAATTAGGAAAATACGTTTAGTCCTTCACAATGATGCGAAGTAAGTAACATCTATTCCATTTTTCTGTCTTTAATGTGAGCCCCAGAAGATTCACAAATAAACTCCAGACACTGCACCATCTGATTACATGTTTCAATATATCAATAGTAAATAACTGTTTCATCCATATGGACTAAAGCTAAACTGACACTTTGTTAATGTTTGTTAGTGAAGTACACGCAGCACACTCTTTTCTGATTAGCTGTGTGATGCAGCCCTGCGAAGGAGTGGCATAATGTCCAACACATTTGCTGCCAGCTCCCTTTGACTACAAACTGGGTGGGTTACATTTATCCCTCAGTACATGCAAGATTAAATGTATGCTATAGCTTTTGTTCAGTTCTTTTCACCTGAGTGCACGATATGCACGTGTTTAAGCTTTTCCTTACTAGCTGTCACAAGGCAACCAGAGCACCTGCATGCTCAATATAAATACCCTGGCAGAAAACATTTTTAGGGCCAAAACAGGCAATACTTCTGCGAAATAATAATAATTTTATTTTTTTTAAGTGACATGAATAAGCATCCATAGTAATGTAGTAATGCATAACTTTTTTTTTTTTTAGTAATGCTGGTATTTTTCCTTTAATAAAGTAAGTATTGTATTAAGTTACTTGATATATATAATCTAACTATGAAATAATGCATGTAACTTTTATTTTGCTACCCCCAACACTGCAAGTGACAGTAGTGGCCAAAGACGCTAAATATTTTCTCGCTAACCTAGCCAGGGCTGGGTATTTGTTCTCCTGTAGCTTCCACCATTGTAATGGACCAAGTCAGTTTGTTGCTCAAGTCTGTATTGCTCAACAGCTGATTGTGTGAAGGAGTAAGTCATTAGTGGCTGACTGCCGAAAGTCCCTACAATGTTCACATGAGGGTCAGAACTAGACCATGGAGCAACTGAAGAAGGTGGCCTGGTCTGATGAATCATGTTGTCTTTTAGATTATGTGTGTACATCATTTAACTGGGGAAAAGATGGCAGCAAGATGCAGTATGGGAAGAAGGCAAGCCAGCAGAGGCAGTATGATGCCCTTGGCAACATTCTGCTGGGAAACCTTGGGTCCTGACATTTATGTGGATGTTACTTTGACACTTACCACCTACCTAGTGTTGGAACTAAAATTTTTACTTCTGTAACAATACCAGCTTTCAGACCTCAGTATTGGTACCAAAGCGGTTCTGTAGGAAGAAACAGATCACACCAAAACCCCTTCATCCTACTCCAGCCTCCCTGGTGCAACCTACAATTTCACACCTCCCTGGTAAACAGAGCCATCACGCCACACTACACACCACTTCCATCTTCATAGTATGTGTGCATTCACTGAAGCCATAGGTTGTCTGTCCCAGTGAAGTCCTGATCACATCAAAGCAATGGTTGGGGTGGGGGGTTCCCCCATGAAATTCCAATTGCAAAGAAATGATAATGTGGTTTTTCCCAAGTCTTGGTTACATTTCATGAAGTCTACAAAACGGATGTTTTTTCAACTCTGCACTAGCAAATGTCAAGGGGGAAAGAGGCCAGTGGGGACTGAGAGGAAAGAGGACATTTATTTCTGGTACTGAAAACCCCAAAATGCTTGTAAGTACCATTGTGATACTGCACAATCTCACACCTACCTAATGTTTGTTGTAGACCACATACAACACTTCATGGCAATGATATTCCTTGATGGCTGGGGCCACTTTCAGCAAGATAATATGCCCTGCCACACTGTTAAAATTGTTCAGGAATGGTTTGAGGAAAATGACAAAGAGTTCAAGGTGTTGACTTGGCCTCCAAATTCCCCAGATCTCAATCCGATTAACACTAGAATTCCTGAAGCCTATGAAAAAACTTGCAATCCCGGCCCACCTTAAATCCCTTTGCACCTCTCCATCAGCGTCTTTTGTTTTGTAAATGTGTCGATCAGCACAAGCAGCAAGCAGCCTGCTGCCCCATCCCCTGCCTTGACAGAGCTCAAATCTGGCAAAAAGTTCTCCTAGCACAAGCCAAGGATCCTTATCTGCAAGTGAGATCTGAAGTTGTAAAGTGTAAATAATACAGTATATATGCATTTCATGTGTGTTCCATGTCTACAAAGATCTGGGCAAGTGTAGGATGAAAGGAAATGCGAGAAATGCAAGAAATGCTGAATACATACATACCTAAAGCAGAAACTTTTTCCATGTTATACTAATAATGACCTGAAGTGTATAATGTGATGAAGACTTTAGTGCAAACATCAAATAAACACATTTTTTTATTGAAGAATATAACCAAAGAAAAAAAAAACATTCGATTTACATTTGGCTGTCAATGAGTTAAAAACTCAAGCTCAAATGTCAAATCGACAGGGAGTTTACACGAATTCTTGAATGGTGCAGAGGTAAGAGCTGCTGCCTTATAACCCGAGGGTCCTGGGATTGAGACAGGGTGCTCCTTGTTTTGAGTAGTGAGCAGCTATTATTATTATTATTTCTACAATATAATATAAACATACATTTGATTTGAGTCTGTCACCCGATGTAAATTTTGGCTACTTGTAAAAGTTACAGCTTGTTTTTTTTTTTTACTATTCAGCTTTATTCTCTCAATAACGTTCACACGGTGCAATGAACTTGCCTCTCCCTCTCTGAGTTGATGGCATTTATCTCCATTCTTTTCACAAGAGCAGCACTGTGGCTGATGCTTGCTCAGAAATGTTTGTTGTACCGGCAATCAATGATACAATGTCCCGTGACCGCTATCAGACTGGACAAAGGTAGAACCATAACAACAGCCAGCTTCTTCACAGTGCTTTCGCTGGCTAATAGACTGCTGCACCAAAATGCAACTCTGCTTTGCACCATAAGCAAAATGGGACTTCCACCTGTAGCTAAAGTCACTTTAGTACATGAGCAATTCACCACGCTAGTGTTTAGTTCTGGCAGTATCATGCTGACAGTGTATGCGCCCAAACAGAAGAAGCCTTTGATTTCAGTCTGTAACAGCCGGTGTAAAGTTTGGGGGCATAGATTCCAGCACCTCCCATGACCCTGTTCAGAACTAAGCAGTTTGGAAAATGAAGGATGACTGATCAGTGTTGTGTTACCATACAGATATATACAGACTTTTGTTTCTAAAATAATAAGTCAGTCTCAGCTTATGGGGATTTTTTAAGTATACATTTTTAAAGAACATTGATATCATTACAGTATACTAACATATCCAACTTGAAAAAACAATATATACATGTATATATATACATACACATACACACTAAATGTATATAAATACCTTACTCTGTAATGGTTCAGTATTATACACAAGTTCTGATCCTAAAAACTCAAAGGTCAAAAAAAGTGTCCATTTAAGAACAAATGCAGAAAAGGAATGTCACTTTTTTAAATGAATTGTCTTTATCTTAAAATCCAGGGTATGCCATTAATTTAAGTTTGTCAATTAAATACAGCTTTGGGAGGCATCCACATAAACAAAATGATATGCTAAAAACTTTAGGTGGAGATGTTAAGTGACAAAGAGACTAAGGTCCGCTTACCTGTGTCTCCATTCCTTGCTCTAGCAAGCGCTTAGCTTGGTTTTCAACCTCTAATCGAGCTCGTGCAATGAACAGAAGATCATTTTCAATTACTTCTATTGCAGACAAGTCCACTCCTTGGGATAGATAATCTGCAAGAACAAAGACAAAAAATGGTCATTGTATTTTTATTTTAGACATGATAGTTATGATTGTATGAATTACATCAGGGATAATGTCAATGTTCAAATTGAAAAAATATTGTTTAAAAGACACGAAAGGGTTAAACAGCTTTTACCAGGATATGATTATCCTGTTTGATAAAGAATGGATGTGGCTATAACCAACATTAATTTTTTTCTTGATATTCAATAAGTACATTATTTTTCTCATGTGGTTGTTATAAGTACTTCAGCCTGGCATTGCACTTGCCTCTGTTCAGGCTTTTACTTAACCTTGTGT
Organism: Erpetoichthys calabaricus; assembly: GCF_900747795.2. NCBI lineage: Eukaryota > Metazoa > Chordata > Cladistia > Polypteriformes > Polypteridae > Erpetoichthys > Erpetoichthys calabaricus. Next base: position 239,325,403 of record NC_041394.2, read on the forward strand.
ACTGCCTCACTTTCAAATACATGCTGCATACATGCAATTACTTAAAATGTCACACTCTAATAATAAAACACTTAAGCAAGTCAGCAAATAACTAGGCTTAGAACAACCTGGGTGGAATAACTTTCATATATATTTTGTTACGTTCTTAATCAAAAAATACTGCATTTATCTACCATTGTATTACCAAAAAAAACTCACCTTTGTGTCACATCTCTCAATCATTTTAAAATACAGATGTAGATGTTCTAAACTCTGCAACTATTGACATCTGTGTGTTTGTTTATGACTAAAGAAAAACATGCTGTCAAACATGACTGCTCACATACAACATTTTTCTGTTTCTACTCTTTTTCTAAGTGAATACTATCACAGACTACATTCAGATTGTATCAGAGACTCAAATACATCAGAGACAACCAAGGTTATAAATAGAAATCTGAAAAACATCAGATCCAAAAATAAATAAGCAAGGATGTGAAATCAAAAAGCAAAATAATTTCACAAGGCTCAGTCTCCTCTGGCTTAACAATAAGCATAGTATGTTACACCACTGCTTCACAGGCACTTGAGCACACCACTACCTTTGTTATAAGTTTACTGATGTTGAAGAGACTATGAAGCAACCAAGCTGCACAGTCTCCTCCTTGGCTCAGAAAAAGACAGCTTGTTCTTTACACTGAGCCAAAAGCAACATGAAACTAATAGAGAGGGTGTTGAGAACTCCTGATACCTCGGAGCCTGATCTGCTTTTTTCAGGAAGAGACCAGAAATATATCAGACCAGAAACTCCCAGGACAATCACCATATGCAGGATAGAGAGCGCACAGAACAAAAAAAGATAAATGAAGAATGATGGAACTACTTTTCTGGTCATATGATCCAGGAGGATGGTAAAAGAGGATGAGACAGATGGAAGGGCGTGAAGGCAGAGCTCAGCACGAGGGGTCACTACAGATCATCTTTCAATTTTTGCTAACTGGGGCAAGCAATGCTTATTGAACTCAATGGCAAGGCTTTGTGTTAAGAGATGCCACTCTGTTAATCTGTTAATGTGTATGAGAACTCAGAGTCTGCTTGAAAATATATATTTCTGGCATTTTTGCCATTAAAAATATACTCAAAACAGACAAAAAAGGCAGGTTCGAAGTCAGAAGAAATGCTAGTGAAAAACAAAACTAAAATATGTATCTCTGTATATAAAAAAAGGTCTTTCTTTTATCAAAACAAAGAAAGTTACCAAACATGCAACATAGACTTAAAAATTATGGCTTCTAAAACCAGATAGCTACACTTCTGTGATTTGACAAGGTTACATACAAAAAGGTTATGTTCCTTAAGGCTCCGTTACATTAAACTATTACAGTGATTTTCAGTCTCAGACTTCACTTACATAATCTTAGTGAGCCAGTGGCAGTTGTGATGTACTCCCATACCCGTCAGTTGAGTTGTCCAACATACCTAGGGACTGAGTCCAACAACTTTATGACTCACCCTGGCAAAATCAGTTAAGTAATAGTAGTTACTTATTACTTAAACCAGTTTTATTTTTTCTTAAGCCATAGAGGTGGGATGTGTGTGTGCAACAGTTGAAAAACAAGGAGTGCCTAACACATACTATGACAGAATGGAGAGAAAAAAACAAAAAGAAGCCAGGATTGCAGATGAGCTCACTTTGTGTAGTGTCCACTCTGTCAAATGGCACATTATTGGCTGTTAGTAAAAGCAGCATGCTTGTAATATTTTGGAAATATTAAACAGTGCTGGGAAGTCATCAAAGAATTGTCTAATTTGTCCTCCCCTGGAATTTTTACTTATATAATCTGACATGTTCAAATGATGAAATCAGCAAATCAATACTGTGTCAAGTTTCACATCCCCTCCAACTAGAAGTCATGTAATGTGCCACCAGCTTTAGTGATACATGGAGTCATCGCTGTCAAAATCTAAATTGGCATTGGATGATGTCATTAGCTCACAATAGCAAAGTGCTTAAAAAAACAAAAAAACAAATCAATGTAAAAAGTTTAAATATTATGGTCTTCACTTAAATCAAGACACCCTGCAGTATGTTCAAGAATTTACCATGATATAGAAGCATATTTCACAAAAGATGTTTCTAAAACATACTGAATCTATTCATTCCAAAAGAAGACTGCTTACTATAATACCTAATAAAACACTATATGGCGTACATAAAAAGTCTGGATAAATAACATAAGTATAATAACTCACTGCGTTCAGAGGACATTGAAATGGACAATGAGTTGCTTTAATTTATAATGTTATTATTGTCACATATACACAGATCAGTGAAATTCTTACCTGTATGTACTAATCAACATGCAACATGTTGTTAGCCTTCTGTACTATGATTAATGATTATAAAACCCTTACCTCAAAATCCTCTCCTGAACAACAAATTGATTCACCTAAGGATAAACTCTGCTGATAAGTGCTAGTTATAGTCATAATAATAATAATTCTTTGTATTTATATAGCGCTTTTCTCACTACTCAAAGCGCTTAGCAATTGCAGGTTAAGGGCCTTGCTCAAGGGCCCAACAGAGCAGAGTCCCTTTTGGCATTTTACGGGATTCGAATCGGCAACCTTCCAATTGCCAGTGCAGATCCCTAGCCTCAGAGCCACCAGTCTGCCCACAATATATTTATATTGTCATTACAGTGGTGTGAAAAACTATTTGCCCCCTTCCTGATTTCTTATTCTTTTGCATGTTTGTCACACAAAATGTTTCTGATCATCAAACACATTTAACCATTAGTCAAATATAACACAAGTAAACACAAAATGCAGTTTTTAAATGATGGTTTTTATTATTTAGGGAGAAAAAAAATCCAAACCTACATGGCCCTGTGTGAAAAAGTAATTGCCCCCTTGTTAAAAAATAACCTAACTGTGGTGTATCACACCTGAGTTCAATTTCCGTAGCCACCCCCAGGCCTGATTACTGCCACACCTGTCTCAATCAAGAAATCACTTAAATAGGAGCTGCCTGACACAGAGAAGTAGACCAAAAGCACCTCAAAAGCTAGACATCATTCCAAGATCCAAAGAAATTCAGGAACAAATGAGAACAGAAGTAATTGAGATCTATGAGTCTGGTAAAGGTTATAAAGTAATTTCTAAAGCTTTGGGACTCCAGCGAACCACAGTGAGAGCCATTATCCACAAATGGCAAAAACATGGAACAGTGGTGAACCTTCCCAGGAGTGGCCGGCCGACCAAAATTACCCCAAGAGCGCAGAGACGACTCATCCGAGAGGTCACAAAAGACCCCAGGACAACGTCTAAAGAACTGCAGGCCTCACTTGCCTCAATTAAGGTCAGTGTTCACGACTCCACCATAAGAAAGAGACTGGGCAAAAATGGCCTGCATGGCAGATTTCCAAGACGCAAATCACTGTTAAGCAAAAAGAACATTAGGGCTCGTCTCAATTTTGCTAAGAAACATCTCAATGATTGCCAAGACTTTTGGGAAAATACCTTGTGGACTGATGAGACAAAAGTTGAACTTTTTGGAAGGCAAATGTCCCGTTACATCTGGCGTAAAAGGAACACAGCATTTCAGAAAAAGAACATCATACCAACAGTAAAATATGGTGGTGGTAGTGTGATGGTCTGGGGTTGTTTTGCTGCTTCAGGACCTGGAAGGCTTGCTGTGATAGATGGAACCATGAATTCTACTGTCTACCAAAAAATCCTGAAGGAGAATGTCCGGCCATCTGTTCGTCAACTCAAGCTGAAGCGATCTTGGGTGCTGCAACAGGACAATGACCCAAAACACACCAGCAAATCCACCTCTGAATGGCTGAAGAAAAACAAAATGAAGACTTTGGAGTGGCCTAGTCAAAGTCCTGACCTGAATCCAATTGAGATGCTATGGCATGACCTTAAAAAGGCGGTTCATGCTAGAAAACCCTCAAATAAAGCTGAATTACAACACTTTTTTGCAAAGATGAGTGGGCCAAAATTCCTCCAGAGCACTGTAAAAGACTCATTGCAAGTTATCGCAAACGCTTGATTGCAGTTATTGCTGCTAAGGGTGGCCCAACCAGTTATTAGGTTCAGGGGGCAATTACTTTTTCACACAGGGCCATGTAGGTTTGGATTTTTTTTTCTCCCTAAATAATAAAAACCACCATTTACAAACTGCATTTTGTGCTTACTTGTGTTATATTTGACTAATGGTTAAATGTGTTTGATGATCAGAAACATTTTGTGTGACAAACATGCAAAAGAATAAGAAATCAGGAAGGGGGCAAATAGTTTTTCACACCACTGTATATTTTACTGGTGGATATGTATACTATGTAGTGCAGATTCTGTGTGTGCTGTTTACAGGTGTGCAAGTTGTCTTATGTAAGCTCTCTCTGAAGAGTGCATCTCCCTTAGTTTATTTGGAATTAGGATTCCAATTTAGTGTGTCTGTGCATTGCACAAGTGAATCTCATTAGTTAATAAGCTAGCCAATGTAAGCTCTCAATTCATAATACTGCTACAGTCTGTAAGTGCAAGTGACTTGCTAGCTTTAGCTGCCATAGTAGTGCTAATAAAATTATGGTGTGTGCAAGAAAGGAAAGAAAGTGGTTTCATAAGAACTAATGGTTTGTACTATTGTCATTGTTATTGCATGCACTACATGTGAATGCATGGCTGAATATTGTCTAAAACCGGTGTTTTGAAGAATGGCAGAAAAACTGTGATATTTTTGGCGTTAACCACAAAACATGTGATGTTGTCCACTGGTGGAAAAAGGTTCTTCAGCTGTATGTCTGTGTGAATTGCATCTTCCATTTATATAGTTGCTGTGTTATTTTCAAAAAATATTTCAAACAAACAAACAAACTCTCATTCCCATTCCTCTAATAGGCATACTTTTTGATCATATCGGAATGGACTTTGCAAGTCCTCTCAGACCTTCAGCCTGAGAATATAAATACATTCTGGTTCTCGTGGATTATGCAAAACAATATCCAGAGGCTGTCCCGCTGAGACAAGCCATTTCTAAAACCATTGCATGGGAGCTGGTAGGAGTCTTTGCACTGGTCAGTATCCCTAAGGGGGATCTAATGGTCCAATGGACACTGTTTACTTCAGAATTGTTCAAGAAGGTTGCTAAATTACAACAAATCAAACACCTTAAGACCTCAGCATACCATCCTCAAATTGATGTCTAGTCGAGTGGCTTAAATATTTGCTCAAGCAAATGCTTTACAAGTGGTCAGTGAGGACAGTAGGAACTAGGATCAGTAAGGAACTCCCTTCCACAAATATCCTTGAATATGTTGCTCAATTATTATGCAATAGATTTGCTAAAATCAGATGTATACTAAAAGTTAATATGGAGTATGCACAATGAACACAGGCCCAAATCCATAACCGTGGCACACCGGTCTGGGAGTTTGCTGGGAGATTGTGACATGGTCCTTATACCTATTTCCCATTCCAAATTATTGGCTCATTGGCAGGGGCTCTACACAATTAAAGATAGGAAGGGGCTGGTTGACTATTTGGTTACACAACCCAATCGTCTGTCTCTCTTGTCTTCATTACAAAAAGACTATTTATTTCCGTTTCTTCTATTGTGCTCACTGAACACTCTTAAAAGTTTTGTCTTTGAGGTCGATAGGGGTGGGCTCAGGTGTGAATGGTTAATATATAACCAGAGCCCAGGTGTGAATAGTTCATACATATTCATTGCAGGAAGGCTATTTCTGAAAAAGTAGTATCTGGATTTTCTGAAACAGTTTGTCATCTTTACATATCCAACACCTTGCTGTACAAGCTTCAGGAACAATTCAAGCCTTAGCCTTAGCTTATAATGCCTAAACTATATTGGCAAATGTGTATTTTTAAAATATTCCTGCACTCCTCCTACACTTTTCAATGAATACTTCTTTGAACAAATAAAAAGATATGATCCTGACCTCCCTGCTGCTTTTATATTATTGTGGTTATGTTTCTACTAAAAACAAAAAAACATGAAACACTTTGGAATCACTACTTGTGAAGTTAAGGACATTTTTTAGAAACCTCACAGAATGTCATAGTACCAAAGTTCCACAATTTTGTCACAGACCCCAAGGTGCTAATCCAATTCAGAGTCACACAGAGGGCAGAGACTATTCTGGCAGAACTAGAGGCAAAGCAAGAAACTCTTCTAGATAATATGCCAGTTCATTGCAAAGTCCACACACCCACACTCATACATAAAGGGTCATACTGTAATTACCAATTACCTTGACCTGCAGGTCTTAGATAATATGTGAGGAAAACCCAGAACATTTGGAATAAAACCCATGGAAATGTACAGCATGGAGGTATATTTGAATTAAACATGCTTGGTGCATGAGACATCCCTGTGCATGAGACATCCCTGCCTTTATACTATCCCTTCCATAATTTTGAAAAGGCCTCCACAATGAATAAGTTTACACAACATCCACAGCAAATCTTGAGTTACCTGTATATGTATATATACAGTATATATATATTCTAATCATCCGTTGTCCTTATCTGTAGATGTGGTAAGTAAGTACAACCAGAAAAAGAAAGTCCTCAGTTGTTCTAGTTCTAACACTGCAACTAAACACACCGTGTCAACAAACAAATTTACAATTACATCTTTCATTACTATTGTGGGGGCAGCACGGTGGCGCAGTGGGTAGCGCTGCTGCCTCGCAGTTGGGTGATCTGGGGACCTGGGTTCGCTTCCCGGGTCCTCCCTGCGTGGAGTTTGCATGTTCTCCCCGTGTCTGCGTGGGTTTCCTCCGGGCGCTCCGGTTTCCTCCCACAGTCCAAAGACATGCAGGTTAGGTGGATTGGCGATTCTAAATTGGCCTTAGTGTGTGCTTGGTGTGTGGGTGTGTTTGTGTGTGTCCTGCGGTGGGTTGGCACCCTGCCCAGGATTGTTTCCTGCCTTGTGCCCTGTGTTGGCTGGGACTGGCTCCAGCAGACCCCCGTGACCCTGTGTTCGGATTCAGCGGGTTAGAAAATGGATGGATGGATTACTATTGTGTCTCCCATTGTCTTACAAAAAGTCAGTTCAGTGTTTTGACCCCAGCAAGACACAGAAATTCTATGGAATGGAAACAGAAAAATCAGATACTGAAAAAACAAATATAAGAAAAAATGTCAAGATAAAAAAAGATACTGTCACAAACAAAGCATGCTTTTGCTGGAACTGTCTTACCCACAAAAGTGGCAAGGAGTCCAAAATATACAAAAATGGAAACATTAAAGACCTTTCAGCACAATGTGTCAATGCCAATGATAAACTCAGAGGCAGACATGTATTCTGAGAGGGGGTGCTCATAATTTTGCAAAAAGCTACACAGAAACATTCATAACAGCACAGAAAAGATCACGACGATACATAAGGATAGAAATATATTTAGCTTTAGGCAATATTGTTTCCACTGTCTTATCGACTAGAACAATTTATTCAGTCACAGCTGACAAGTTCATTAACTTGGTCTTCATTGCACATAGAAATATCTTCACACTACGCTACATTTCAATAATCACATTAAATGCTAGTGAAGGAGAACATAGTCTTGGTTTCATTTTTTGTTTCTTTCCTGGAGAGGCCTAATATTTATTTAGCCAAAAAAAATGTATGGCTTTCATAATCAGCATGGCACATTTACTTCAGACTTTGTTGAGGTAAGCTGCTAAAACCAGTACAGTTTAAAAATAAACTGTAATTTAACCAACAGCACCATCCAAGTTGTAATGACCACAAATGACTTCCTAACTCTGGAAAGCCCAGTGACTTCAAACTGTTCATAGTTTTCTAACAGTACATGGATGCTTGTAATCTGTAACAGAATGCATATTTTAAAGACAACACTCCTGTTACAAGCCTATTGCATGAACAAAGGTACTAGTGTTCCATGAGCGCAATGAAACAAACTGTCAGCCACCTGACATACAGGGTTTCTTTTTTTTTTTTAATTTAGTGTCTGTTCAGGCTTTTCACCTTGGCTGCGCAGCTTCATCAGTTTGGTAGAAAACACAGATAAAAAGGAAAAATACAGTATATACTGTACATACATACTTATACAATGAGTTGACAGTTTATTAGGTATACCTGCTGTGTCTCCTTTAGCCTTCAGGGCTGAGATCTGGGACTGTTTAGGCCACTCTTGTCAAGTTGCTGCCTTACGGATCAGGCATTTGTTAATATGCATCTGAAATCCTAATGTGTACCAGGAAAACATGCCGTCACACTGCCACCATTAGCCTATAGTGTTGACAGCAAAGCTGACAGCTCCATGAACATGTGTTGCTGTATGGCAAACGATGCAAAATGAAACTTGACTCATCCGACCAAGCAAATGTTTTCCACTCCTTAACAACCTAGTTCTGATGCTTCTATACCCACTGAAGGAATGCCATACCCCCAACATCAAATATCCAACATGGTCTTCAGCTGTAGTAGCACATTTGACACCCAAACCAATAAGCAGTGTGTTTACACATTAATGTTGAATTCAGATGATTGATTAGTTGTAGACAACCTGTTTGGTTATACAAACCTTGATATTCTCCTTGACTTCCTATGATCCACAATCTGTTTTTATCCACAGGATTGCCTACTATTGGTAGTTTTTTTTTTTTTACTTTTTGCACTTGTACACTTTTGAAACAACTGTGTGTGTAAAGATTTTGACAACAGTCATTTGGGAGATGCTAGAACTGGCACACCTAGCTCCAGTATCATGCTACATTCTGAGTCAATAAGATTAATCGTTTTGCCCATTCCAGCACCTAGCTGAATGCTAACTGATGCTAAAAATGCTGGTCTGATTTATACTGCACATTTCTATTACATAATGTATGATTTGTTGCAATATAATATTTGAGTGAAGCTGGGAATTAGCTAACAAACTGGCAATTCAGTGTATATACATACTTCATTATACAGGATTTATCATATAAAGAACACTTTATAAGAACTCTTACTACTTAATTTTACTTAACCATTCAAATTAGTTAATTTTCTACATATGTCATCCTTTTGTAAAGATATTACCTTGTCTTTATATTGCAGCAAGTTATGAAAAATGCTGTGACTATATTTCTTCATACAGATGACAAACAGGGAAGTTTTATAAGTCTGAATAGAGTAAGGTGTTTATATTAAAATCTGAGACACATCTACTGCTCTCACACCAGATCCATACTACCTCTTTAGAATTAATATATAGAAATCGAATCATATTCTTTAAACTTAACATCTGTATCAACAGTGTAATACCAGAAGCATCTGATCCAAATATGAATTTAGAATGCAAAAGCTGCAGCCATTATTGGCTAATTAAATTTCAACCAAACTGAAAGGTTGTTAGTAAAGGGAGTTTAAAGAGGAAGCTAAAATGGCTAAATATATGAGAATATTGAGAATTTTAAAAAAAATCTTATATTTCTCACAACATTTCCAAAATTTAAATCACCCTCAAAATACCCTACTTATACAATTTTTATTGTGAATAGCACGCATGATACAGTGCTATGAAAAAGTGTGTCTCCTTCATGATATCCTCTATTTTTCTGTTCTTGTCACAGATCTTAGACAAAATGTTAGAGCAGAACTCTTTTAATGACCCAGGTTCCACTATTTTTGGTTTCAACACTGAGAATATCATGCCTATAATAAAACTTGGGGTTTATACTGTAATAATGTTGGAATGTTTTTTTTACCTAAGGATCTGAAAGACTTGCCAATATTGAAGGCATCCTGAATTCTGCACTTTACCAGAGAATGTCCAGTCATCTTTCCGTGACCTGAAGCTGAAGCATAGTTAAGATTCTGTAGAAGAACAATGACCCAAAAGCCGAAAGCAAGTCTACAAATGAATGGCTCAGAAAAAATAAAAATAAAGTGGCGATCAAAGCCCTGATTTGAATCCAATAGAGATTCAGTAGTAGGACCGGAGACAAGTAGTTCACGCTAACTAACCTACCAGTGTTTGAGTTAAAGGAGTTCTGCAAAGACAAGTGGGCTAAAATTCTTCATCAACAATGTGAAAGACAACAATGTAAACTACATGGGCAATAACTTTTTCACATGGGTTTTGGGGCTATTAGAGAACGTTTTTTCCTTGAATAAAGAAAGCCATGATTTAAAAAAACTGCATTGTGTGTTCACTTGGATTCCCTTTCTCTAACATTGCATTTTGCCTAAAGGTCTGAGACCATTTATTGTGATAAAATTGCAAAACAAAGGATATGCATCTGACTTTAGCAACTTATGTTTTAAAGAGCAATATCCAGTATTACAAATATAAACACACTTATAAAGAATATTTCAAATTCATGTTAATTACACTGCGGTGGGCTTGCGCCCTGTCCGGGGTTTGTTTCCTGCCTTGCGCCCTGTGTTGGCTAGGATTGGCTCCGGCAGACCCCTGTGACCCTGTAGTTACGATCTAGTGGGTTGGATGGATGGATGTTAATTACAAGTAATTAGAAATACATATTTTTCTAATTTTGCTTCAGACTAAATGTGATCTGTAGTAAAGGTACAAGAAAAGGTATAGTATGTTAGAAAAGTATCTAATTTAGGTCAGAACAAACAAAAAAGTAACAAAGGGAAAAAACAGGTCAGAATTATTTCCAGGAACTATTTGCCTATTTGACAATGATATAGTGGCCTGCCTCAGTAAGTTATTCTGGTTTTAAGACATTTTATACCCAGAAAGAAGCCTAAGAGCACATTGCCAAGGAAAAACTCATTAATTCAGATATCAGTACAAGCTTCAAACTCTGTGATGAGTCTGCTTGATACTACATAGATCTTTGTTAACCAAGGTGAAAGGGTCAAGAGACAATAACAGCAGCAGGTATATAAGCTTCCTGCTATACCACACAATTTGCAACCTTAACTATAAAAAAATGCAAGTCTTCACAAGGGGTTGGCAAGCTATTAATTTGCCTTCCTTCTTGGGAAGGCTCAAAGTCAATTTTGCTAAGCACATGATTCATTATGCAAATGTTCTGACAGAGTAATCATGACTTTATGCAACATAGAAAGAAGAGTGGAGGCTGTGAATAAACACAAAATATGATTAACCAGCAAATTTCTTTGTTGGTATTTTTGCTATTAGAGTGTATGTTTGTTTGCTTATTTGTTTTTATTTTCTGATTTTTGCCTTAATTAATTTCAAGTTGTTCTGTATTCACAATATTTAAGGTTATATGTGAAACCTTTACAATAAACAATCAAACAGTACTGCACAGGGAGTAATGCAACTAGTTTAAAACAAAATGTTTCATCAATCACTCAAAATATTAAATTAAGAACCTTAGTCAGAAAAGAGAAGTTGAGACAAGATCGAAAAGGACAATATAAGACTTTACGGCATTCTTGCTTTTAACAAACCATATATTCAATTTTGGATTCACTTTCAAAAATCTTCACATTATTGATAACACAAAATGAAAAAATACCTATTCTCATTTACTATAAATCAAAAAGCTATCACATTTACAACATGTGCAGAACATTAAGTGAAAAACATCAAATACCTGATGTATGTACAAATAAGATGAACAATCGGCCAAATGCAATAAAATTATGTGCAAAGCATGTAGTCAGTGTAACTTCTTTGATTAATTTCTATATTGCAACTGTATCCTTATATGTATGATTTGTTGTATACATTCTGCTCTTCTGTTGACAAATATTCTGCCTAAACCTTTGTGGTAAAATTTTGAAAAAATATATCAGATGCAATGGTGATACTACCTTTAGAAATTACCCACTAGACCAGAGACTGTGTTCTGATAAAGTAGTAGCATTTAGTTGTATCTTAAAAATAAACCTGAAAATATTGATCGCAAGATATAGAATCAATATAGTCCCAGCAACTAAAAAAGCAATCATTATAAAACACACACACTCTAATGTTGTGCCTTGTGGACAGGGCAAGTTTCTACACAGTGTTGTGCTGGTCCAGGAATATCACTTCATGAGAGGCCCACCATCTCAACAGGTTGATTAAAAGGGAAAGCTCAGTTATAGGACACACTCTGGAACACCTGGATGTAGTGGTGAAGGAGACAATTAAAACAAAACCGAGTACCATTATGAACAATGCTACACAATCCCTCTGTGACACACTAACATTGAAGACTTTCAGCCAAAGAATTGTTCAGCAGAAGTGTGTCGATCCCGTGGCCCAGGGAAGGTATTGTCCCACTCCCAGTCCTTCCAGGCATCTGCCACTATATTTTTTTTTTACTTTTTTACTTAATATTGTTAATCCATCTATCCATCCATTTTCCAACCCGCTGAATCCGAACACAGGGTCACGGGGGTCTGCTGGAGCCAATCCCAGCCAACACAGGGCACAAGGCAGGAACCAATCCCAGGCAGGGTGCCAAACCACCGCAGTACACACACTAACACACCCACACACCAAGCACACACTAGGGCCAATTTAGAATCGCCAATCCACCTAACCTGCATGTCTTTGGACTGTGGGAGGAAACCGAAGCGCCCGGAGGAAACCCACGTAGACATGGGGAGAACATGCAAACTCCACGCAGGGAGGACCCGGGAAGCGAACCCAGGTCCCCAGGTCTCCCAACTATGAGGCAGCAGCACTATTGTTAATTTATCTTAATATTTATTTATTTAAAGAATTTATTTAAAAAAGCCAAATTTCCCCCTGGGGCCAAGTAAAGTTCAATCTAATATCTATACTTCTGAGCAATGAAATGTTTATTGACTGACGAGATGTTTGTCAAAGGCAGTAACAGGAAAGACATTTTATATGTGTAACTCTACTACTGGGTCACTTGGTATACAACCAAAATATACCAACAATAATGTTCTAGCAATTATATTTGCCTATCTCTCTTTTATTCTCTCTCCTCCTCCTCACTGAGTAATTACCCCATGTCATTTTTCAGCTTTTTTGCACTATTTTGATTGTTTAGCCAGCATAATGAACATTTTCTTTTTTAGTTTACACATTTTCCTTGAACTCAGTACAAACTGGCTATTTAGAGCAATTTTCTATCCTCCATTACGTCTATAGCAGGAGTGACACACAGATTATGTCTGGGGTGAATCAAACACTAAACAGAGGGTGAAATGCCATTCTCTAATGATAGAAGTATTCTTACAAAGTTCATTTTTAAATTTAGAGCTGAAACCCTGATGTATTTGATTCCATATATGCAGATAACATTTACTAATAGATTCCCTTTTCGGTTTACTGTTGAAACTACTTATTAGTATAAACCTTACCACATGCTCATTATAATATTAATGCTAAGTAGTCATTCCTGTTGTAATTACAATAGGCAATGTGGAACACTTGATAGTCTTGCCTGAATAGGACTCTGGTTCAAGTCCCAGTTTCTTCTACTATCAGTGATTTTCCAAGTTTTACAGGCACTAATAGATGTCTACTGGAAAGGTGTCTACTTTCTTTGGCATAAAGTTCACTGACAGGTATTAATGGATAAATCTTTAGTCAGTTCTATACCAGTCTGTGTCATTGTTGGCTACTTTGCCTAATCTGCCAATGCCCTACTAACTTCACCTTTATTTGATGCATCTTTTGGCAGATGGTATTAAACAGTTTAGACAGAAAGCTGGTATACCAAGCTGCCATGATAGAAGTATTTTGCAATGAGTTTTCAAATATTATTTATCTACTGCAGTTTGAACTCTCATTCAGGACAGAGGGAGGAAGCAAATATAAATACACACCTCCTAGAATTGATTCTTACCTTGAGCCTGATGCTACGGAGACTCTAGCCTGCCTGTGACCCTGGACTGATAAGGTTTGACAGTGATATACACTTATTATATACATAAGCTTTATGTTTTGACCATTATGTTTTGATCTATTCAGTGTTAATGTGTCTTTTACTTTAACAAAATGTACTGAAGTGCACAGTACTCTGATTTTCTAATGACAAATGTCCTATAAAAATAAACAAAAAATAAAGCACATGTTCAGCATTTTTATAACATGACATATATACAGCATGGCAAAAGAACAGCATACACATTGCATAGACATTAGGCCCAAACAATGGCAATATGCAGTGCCCTAAACAGGGACTTTGAGGATGCCTATAGATGGCATGAAATTTGCTATATAAAATAAATTTTATTTCACGCAGGGCTGAACACTAACTTTTAAAAGTGGTTGCCAGGTTTGGACACCAGGCATCAACTTTTGGTTATTGAAACTGAAAATATGTTAGTCATATTTAAAATTCTATATTTGGAGCAATTAAGATGCTCTGCAATTATATGTCTGGTTGCTGCTATTTAAAAACATTTCAATCTGACGTGGTGTCACCCAACTCTGTACACAGCACACCAATTCTTTGTGTCACATGGTTTATTCAAACCTATCATGAGGATTGGGGCTGTATAAATTGGTTTATTGAGCAACTGCTCAAAAACATTTTCACAGTTAAAATTAGTGGGGGAAGATTAAGTTATTTTCAAAAGACTCACTGCAAGATGCTATGAAAAACATCCTTCATTTATCTAAGTGAATATGAATCCATCTTGCAATCCCTTTTGTAATCCTGCTTTCATTTAATACAACTACTGGAAACCAGCAAATAAAAATGAACTGCTTAAACAGCAAAAACTACCAGAGTTGGCTTCATTAAGCCATCTCCAAACCCAGAAAAATGAAAAAAAAAAATGTCCTACGTTTGGTATAAATCCCCAGATCACAACAGTATAAGTAACAGTATAGGGATTTCTTACAGGATGCAATAAATTATTAGTACAGCATAATTTAAATATTTTTTAAAAGTACAATATTATATATTTTAATAGATTCACTGCACATAAATACACATGTTCTATATATCAAATATCACATGAATGAAACTATGCAACAATTTTTCACATATTTTTAAATCTAATAGCAGAAGCTTGTGTGTGTGTCACTTCTATCTTCTGTTTTACCTCCTTTGTTCTAAAATATTTAGTTGTAATTCTCTTACTTTTTCCCTTACTGGGTTTCTAAAATATTTATTCTAGTATCATATTCAAATAAAAGCAAATATTTATTACTCCTAAAATATATTCATGTTTAATGAATTGTATTAACATTGTAGGACTATAAAAAAAATGATCAAAAAGAAGTAAAGAAATACGTCAAAAAAACACTGTTTTTACTTTTATACAATGAAAGTTGTTAAAAAATCAGTGTATTGTGCTATATAATATAATTTAAAATGTCTTATCAAATTTGTAGTGCCAAAGGTCTTTCATCTTCACATGTATTAATGTACTTCCACACAGCAGACACTGTAGTGGCCAAGGGTTCTGTTGTAGTTTTCAGCCTTTTACAATTGTCCCTTTCAGTTAAAGGAGACTTTTAACATTCCTGTTAAGTGTACACCTGGCTCACATACACATTGCATGGCGGCTGGTCATTACACTGTTTTTTAACTTGCTTTACCAGCATAAAGGAAAGCCAGGAAGTGTTGTGCACATGAGTGCAGTGTACTTTTATTTTAATTGTAAAACCACCCAGCAATTGGCAAATTATACACAAATCTGCTGATTACACATAATGAGCAAAAACCATCCAGTTTGGATCTGCTACCAAAAACCAGTACCTCACTAAAGTGGCTGACATTCTTGGAAACAACAGGCTAAAAAATGGTTGCAAGCTGCCTCAAGATTGCGGCCACTGGCAACTGTTAATGTCAAGCCCTAACATACTAATAAAGAAACTACAAACCTTTGAACACAACTATATTTTTTTATGTTTCATGTAAAGCTGACTGTGCTATTGTCACATTTCCAAAACTAAAGATTAAAAAAAATATATATATGATATTCACTGTCTGTGTTACTGTTAAAATTGGTCTCTAGTTGTTTTTTCATTATCATTCATAAAAATGAGTAGAGGGAGAAGCAGCTTATAATAAAAACAGATTAATTACAGCCTTTATGTAAAACACCATCACATGCATTACTCATCCTATTTCACTAGTGTGTTGAAGTGACAACTCTAGTGTCAAGTACTATTTGTTTAAAAAACATCACTGCTCTCAAGCATTAAAAAAAGAAAGAAATGCACAGAAAAATGAGTACTGTATAGTGATGGAGCAGTGATTAATGCAAGAGCCGCTTGGTACATTTGTGAAAATCTTTGCAGAGTTGATTATTGTGCTCTTAGGATGTGAAAAAATGCTTTTCAGCACCAAAATTTAGTCTTGTAAATAATCTCTATTTTACCAATTCTGTACATGTAAAGAGAAATTTGCTGAGAATGTTAGCTTTCCCTTCTCTAAGTGTTTTGAAGTTGGAAAAATTCTTTAAAACCCTAGCTTTAAAAACCAAACTATTTCAGGGAAAAGAAAGGTCATTTTTATATAATAAGGAAATTTATTGAACACATGCTTTTGCCTTCCTGAATACCAAACGTGGCTTAGGTCTGACTAGGATATTTTTTGCTTTCAATAGTCAATTGATTTTATATTTGATAAGTCAAAAATCTCAAAGCATATGCTGAGGCAAATTTAAACATGCCTTAAGTTTTAATGGTAATTTTGGCTGAAGCCAAACTTAAACAATGTCATATCGCTTAGAATGTAGACCTTCAAGAAGGTAATGTGTATAGGAGATATTAGCATAACCAGTAATAAAAATCCTTTAGTCGTATTTGACAAAAATAACAAACCCAGGCTTGTATTGTACAATGCTGTAAAATGTACAGGGATATAGTATAACTAATTGTTCTAGGTTAAAAAGATTGTGAGTTGCCATTACATAATAGCTGTGGGTTTTAGGACTTTATGTTTTCAAAGAATTAAAATAGACTGGAAACCTAACAGAGGACAACAAATTTCTAAAAGACCTTAGGTTTTTAAACTTAAAACACATTTGCATCCACTTGCATATTTAATATAGGATCTCTAAAATCCTAATTTTCAAAATGTATATACTTTGGTTTTCTTTCTACATACCACAGACATGTGCTAGGTTAACAGGCGATTTTAAACTGGCCTTGTGTGTGTGTTGATGTGTATATATGCGCTTTCCCACTGCAGTACCGTTTCTCACATGCCAGTGACTTTTTAGAAACTCTGGAACTTTTGCAGTATTCATCCTGCATGAACCCAGACCATTTGTAGTTCCTACCAGGTATGATATTTTCTTAGCTCCTACTCCAGGGTATATGCTTTTTGTTCAACCAGGAAGTATAGTGGGTGAGACTATAAATGGTGCTGATTGGTTGTTCATAAGCACTGATGCCATCTTACAAATCTGTTAGTAGTTTTGACTTTGGAGAGTTATCAGTAAAGATGGAGTGCCTCACTCTGTCTGCACTGCATCACTCTTTGTAGCTGCCACCACACCATGCATCAAATCGAAGCAATAATTTCCAACATGAACTCAAAATTCCTTTTATGCAATAAGGTATGAGGATCCCTGGTAAATCCCCACTGTGGCGCACTGCATCCCTGTTGATAGCCACTTCCCTGGTGTGCTGCGCCATACACCACACTGAAGTAATCAATGTTGCCACTGTGAACTCCTGGACGCAACTTACTATGTACCACATCACTCTTCTTTGCATGTCACATATTTTGCATAAAGCTTATAATTCCAGTTGTGCAGTGGGAATACAACACACAAAGTAGCCAGGGAACACAAGTGGCCCAGGGCCTACATTGTACAGGAACTCATTGAATCCTGAAAATAACATTCCTGCAGTGGGAGAACACCTTATGTGCCTTGACTACCTTGTGCCTGAATTTTACACCTCTGCACCCTGGACTGGATTAAGCATGTGTGACTTATAACTGCCTATCTTATCTTATAACTGCCTTATTTTCTTTTTTATTATCTATCTGTCTCTCCGCCTGGCCTTATTTTATTGACCAGCGGCCTCATGTATAAACGGTGTGTACGCACATAAATGTTGCGTACGAACGTTTCCACGCTCAAATCGCGATGTATAAAACCTAAACTTGGCGTAAAGCCACGCACTTTTCCACGGTACCTCATGCCCTGGCGTACGCAATTTCTCCGCTCGGTTTTGCAGACTGGCGGCACCCAGCGTCAAAGCAGTGCTACTGTTCCTGTGTGGTCAACCTTTCTTTCTTAGATCCACATTCCTGACGCGGCTTTATAAATACAGTACACTGAAACTAACTGTATATTATTTATTAGTGTAATGCATCTGATTGTAATTAACCTGCATCTTCTTCCTCTTTCAGCTGCTCCCATTAAGGGTTGCCACAGCAGATCATCTTTTTCCATATTACTCTCACTGCACCACTCGGAGTATTTATATCACTGTATCGGAGTGGGAATCACAGCAGCAGCTGATCGGAAAGAGAATTATCAGTATACAGCATGAAGCAGATGCTGCCTGAGCCACGGCAAAACGTTTCAGAGACTTTCCTGTACGGACTTCGCGGTTTAGAAAAAGTTTCATCCCAAGAACTATAAACGCACTCAATCAGTCCATCAAGTGCTCCTTGTAGAACTGTTTGTACTTATAAGTACAATCACCTCACTGTAAACTTGGGATACAGTTATAATATTGCACAACCTGCGCCACTTTATAAAGCACGTATTTACATATGATGACGATATCATTTTTAAGATGAAATGCAGCAAAATATGTTGATTATATTATACAGATAAAACTTTAACTTCATTTAAATAATCTGTATTGTTAATAATTAAACATGTGAAGACACGGTGCCGCAGCGCTAGCTAGTTCATGGATTGTTCCTGCATTGCGTTGTATTCTTGCTCGTGCTGACGCGACACTGGAAGGATAGACGGATAGAATAATTAAACATGTACTACGAAAATATTTCAATATTCCTTAAAAGTTTTGAAGATTTGGCGTTCTAAGCTTACAGATGGCTTCATGTCTATTACAGAGCTGATTATGTGGCGATTGGGTATTTGGAGAAAGAAAATTAAGGACAGGAATTGGAGGTTAGTACGTTTGAAAGAGACAGTACTGCTGCAATAAATTATTTCATCGAAGGTTGCGCATGGCGCAGCAAGCTTCTTGCGTGAGACTTGAACAAGCACTGCGCCACCGTGTTCCCATGTTTAATAACATGCTTAACTCCTATCATCATGAAAAAGATATCATGTATACATCTCAGTATTTTAATTATTCAGAGAGCTGTAATATCATGGATTCTGTGTCCTGTCGGAGAAAAAGAAAGCCTGTTTAAGAAGCAGGTAGTGATTCACACACAGAGCACATAGAAGATCAAATACAGAACAAAGCATTTAATGTGCTACTTTAGTTATAATGGGATTTGAGAAACTAGTAAATTAAACGATTTTAAGATGAAGTTTATTATGTTCTACTTTAATGGCAAAATAAACTACGTGATTAAAGTGGAAATTTCGAGATTAAAGTTGACATTTCATGGTTTTTTCCCCACTGTGTGCCTATTTTTTTGTCTGTACCCTAATAAGCTTTCATATGACACTCAGACGGTGGGCTACGACTTGCCTTTTCACGGCGACTTTGATATGTGATTTCTTTTTTATTTTGGGCACTGTGCGACTTTGTGAACTTGAGCTTTCGAGTTTCACCGACACTCTGTCACTTGATCAACTTCCTTTTGTTGATTATACCACTGTTTAAACCAACAAATAGTACGTTTTCCCTTTGCCTCCATTTGGTATTCACTGAAATTCTTATATTTTCCCTCGTGCTTTTCCCATTGCCTTTTCACAGAAGGCTGAGCTTAAGGGCTATTTATATTGATTTGCATATTCAAAGAGGCGTAATTCTGGGAGGAGTTGGGGTGGGACAGAAGGCGCGTGCACGTGCGTTACTTTTCACGCTGATCGGAATTTATGTAGCGGAAGAACGTGGAAGTTTGCGTACGTACAGATTCCTGCATCTGGATTTTTCTGTGCGTACGCACATTCCCGCTTTTGTGCTTACGCCATGTTATAGTGTGAGTTCTACGCACGGCGTTATGCATGAGGCCCCAGGAGTTAGTGTGCCTTTGTACTCATAGAATATAGTTGTGTTTCCTCTTTTTTTCTCTCATCCTTCTTACATTACTTTTTTACCTGGTAAACTTTTTTTTGTTATTGTACAGTGACTGCTTGACATTGCCAGGTATTATTTGGTATTAAAATTCTGGCGGAGCCACACAAAACTAGAAAACAGATGCTGTCAGACAGGGTTCAGCCAGTCTTTGTGGCCAACCATAAAAGAAGCCTGTGTGGAGTGGTAGGGCGTGTGTGACAGAGAGAAAGAGATCATCAATCACTTAGCACTTATGAGATCTGCTCTCCTGCTTAAAAGTATTCTCTTGGTTACAGTACTGTATGTGACACCAGAAGTATACTGGCTTGCACTGGCTCATTGAGTTGGAGAAAGTGAACGCAGATGTTGTTGCCTTTGATCCAAGTCTGCTGGTAACAAAGAAAAGATCATCTGAGCTGCATGAAAGGAGATGGGGAAGAGTAGAACAGCAGTGGTGGCACTGGAGTGTGGCCTATGAAGAAGGTGGCCTCCAGTAAAACTCAAGTGATGGAGTGAGCAAGTTATATTGCATTTCACAATGTATTAGGCTACAGGCAAGTGATAATAAAATGGCAACCAAATAATGTAATAAAAAAATTGCAAAAAACTAAGATCTATGTTATCTTAACCTCCACATCAAATACTCAACAGCAGAAATACAAATGAACATTCATAAATTTCCAACTTTTGTTGGAACAGGCAAAGGGCTATATTGTATTGTATATAAGCAATTATTGTGATTCAAGATAATGATGACAACCATGTCAAAATAGTGATATATGCAAGTTCACACACAGTTTAAATTGTGACACAAAACAATCAATCAATGGACTGTATAAAAAAGCTCTAGCCTTCAAGCCCCAAAGTAAAAGTGAAAAAGTTCAGGCTACACATGTGACACATAAGCATAAGTATTCCTAGAATAATGCATGTCGGCCCAAGCAACCTGGAAATAGGCTAGTGGAACAGGCACAAAAAAATTTCACATACTCCAAAAAATAAATACTTAGAAGATAAGAAATTGCATTGACCATATGCCGGTAAACCATCAGTAAACTGGAAAGATCTGATTATGATGACTAACATATTGTTAAACAGTTTATAGCAAACTCGAAATAAACAATTAAGGTAAGGTGACTATTTAATTTTTGCACATTAATGCCATCTGCTGTTTAATGCAGCTGCTACTGAAGAACACTGGTCAAGATTGTCACATTCTTTGGGAGTGACAATGCTGTGTGGTCTTGAAAATCTAACTTGTATGAATGGAATTAAATTAATTGTTTATAGTTGTACAAGTAAGCCCACGATTAGCTAGCGAATCGGAAATCCAAGAATGGCAAGCAGTTTCTGTTCCATCCGATATCTGGATGGATGACATATAATGGAGGGTAGGTGCGTCAGGGGAAATGTCATTTAATTACATAAGCATATCTGTACTAAAGCGGTTTCGTTCTGTGGAGACGTGATTCCGTTGCCTTTGCTGACACCGACTGCTGGCAGAGTGGAACACAGCAAGTGTAGTTTACAGGTTGTGGTGTTCGTGTGCCAGCCACTGAGTCTGGGAAGCCGCTGGGTAAGAGTCTGTGACCGTTATGATCTACAGTAATCCCTCGCTACTTCGCGGTTCACTTTTTTGTGGATTCACGACTTCACGGGTTTTTAAATACAAGTGATTGCCCGCCTATCGTGGAAGTTATGTTCCAGATCCATCAGCAACAGGAGAAAATCCGCGATATAGAAAGACCATATAAATAAACATTTTTATAGTTTAAGCCTTAAAATACCCATCCCACATGCTTTAAACACATGTAAACTTATAAAACACACTTTGTTAACACATATGATATGTGGATGTCGGGCTAAGGATATGAGTAACATCTCACTATTATAAAACATTTTAACTTCACGCAAGGCAAGACAGTGAGACAGGAAAATTGGTGATGTACAGGCTTTTAAATTATTGACAAGCAGAGTGACAAGCAGCACAAAGCCAGCACAAAGTCCACTTCTCCTTAGCGTTCATTCAGCTCCCCACCCCCTTGACAATGCGAAGTGGCAGGAGCGTACTGCGCTTCCGGGGAGGGGGGGTTTGAGCGAAGGTGCGTTCAGCTCTCACACACCCACACACACACACACACACACTCCTCCTTCCGAACGCGCAGAGCGACAAGCAGGCATTTTGGCAGAAGCAGCACAAAGTCCATTTCTGCTCAGCGTGAGTTCAGCTGCCCCCCTTCACAAAGCGAGTGCAGACACATCGACATCTGATCGCTGCGTGCAGTGTTGGTCTGAGGTGTTTAAGAATGTAGAAAGTGTTTAAGAGCATAGGAAGTGTTTATAAGAGTGTGGGAAAGGTTAACAAGAGAGTGAGAAAGGTTTATAAGTGTGTGGGAAGGGTTTATAAAGCCTTAAAATATGTATAAATAATAAAATAAATATAGGTCGCTACTTCGCGGATTTTCACCTATCGCGGGGGGCTCTGGAACGTAACCCCCGCGATAGGTGAGGGATTACTGTATATTACTGGCACAGTGGATTAGACCAAGTGTAGCTCACAGGATGTGTTGTTTGGGCACCACCTACTGACTCTGGGAAGCCGCTGCGTTTTGGGAAGCCGCTGCGTTTGACTCTGGGGCGGGCGCCACGGCACATTACGTTGTGTTATTTGGGCGCCACCTACTGACTCTGAGAAGCCGCCGCGTTGCACCACCTACTGACTCTGGGAATCTGCCACGTTTTGGGAAGCCGCTGCGTTTGACTGTACAGTTTGTGTTGTTTGGGCGCTCAGAGGTTGTGTTGTTCGGGCGCCACCTACCGACTCTGTGAAGCCGCCGCGTTTTGGAAAGCCGCTGCGTTTGACTCTGGGGCGGGCGCCAAGGCCACAGTGCGCATGCGCCTCGGTGTGTCCGCCATGCGTCCGCCGTGCATATATTAACTGTGGTTTAGTAAGATAGATTAGAAAAGTGCATTATTGAAATGCAACTATTTCTTGTAAAAAAAAATATATATATATATTATATATTCCCCCTATTTTTGGCCCTTTGAACCCCCAAAAAAAAGACTATATTTTGTGCAGGAAATTAAACCCATATGATAAACCGATAGATGTTTTTACCGAAAATGATCAGAAGAACTTGAAGTTATGCATGGCACATCAACTGACCCCAGGGTTTCATTCCCTAATGGGATATGAGGGGTCAATGCCATTCCTCTTCACAAACCTTCAATGGGTATCGGCAAAATGGGCATCTGGAGTGTCGTTTTATGCTATTTTGTGGTTACAGATCACAAATGTAATTTTACTTTTGATATCTGATTCTTTACTGATACGTCTACTATACCTCTCTAACAGCCACTCCCAGAAGATTAAAAATGACAAATTTCAATCATAAGCATGTGGTGCACTTCTTTATACTATTTCAAGGTCAGTGATTACAAATATGATGTTATTGTTCAGCTTTTACTAGGGATCGGGCCCCATTTGAACCTTTATTGGGGGGGTGACAAATTTATATAATATTTGAGAATATTTACTGTACACTTTAAATATTTAAACTAAAGCATATTTTTTAATATTTCAAATATCTAACTCAAGTATTCTTGTTTATTATGTACTTTTACCTCATAAAGTAAATCACTTATGAACATCATGATCTTGGGCAGCTTACGCTAACTCAGACTTTTTGTTTTAGTTCTTTAAACATTATTGGGAACATATCTTCTGTAAAAGGACTGTGCTTTTTGAATATTTAGAACAAAGACCATCCAACAAACCAAATTAATTCGTCTGAATAACAGAAACAATGGGGTGGGTCTACTGTATATTTTTGAGTCATAGCAGTTTTGTTTAGTTGAACATTTATCCTGGATTCTTCAATCTCTTTGATCATATTAAATGTCATCTCTTAGAGCTGGATGTGAATATAAAATAATAATAAAAATATTATTTTCATTAGTGTTTTTGCTACAAGTTCAGGCAAATCTTTCTAATTTTGAATGATATTCTAATGGTGTTGTAGTGACATCATTGTGCTTTTAGTAGTAGGTAATTTAAATTGCACTCAGAATGCTTTGCTTGACAGAAATAGTGATGATGCACAATATGTTCTTTATCAACATGACCGTATATGCATATGGAGAATGTTACATCCACAGGTTAAATAATATACAGTACAGTCTTAAAGGTGAGCAGACCTTGGTACAGACTTCGGAAAATGGATCTGTCTAGGGATGTCTCCAAGGAGCAATTTGTACTTTTTGACAATTTTACTCTTAGCATTTCACCAAAAATGTTGTTACAGCTTATGAATAACTGAAAATCAACACAATAATAATTTGTGCTAAATTGAACAAGTTAGAAAATTTGTATCTCACCATCAACTAATTTAACTGATAAGAAATTAGGAGCATTTTACATTATTAGTTACTTTATCCAAGAATCAAGTCAAGTCAAGTTGGGGAGCATGCACTGGTACAGTGTGCTGCCGCACCCACTACACAATGAAACAACTCTGGATCCCGGTTTGCAACCCCCCAGGCAGACACGCAGTCCAGTCCCACCCTCCGGAAATGACCCTCTATCTGCCGCAGCCAGGTGTTAAGGGGGAGACCCCTTGGTCTGGTCCAGCTACTAGGGTCCCCAACAATGAGGATCTTACGAGCTGAATCACCCTCGGAGAAACACGCCACATGGCCGTAGTGCCGTAAGTGACGCTCCTTCACAATGCAGCTAATGAGCAACCGCTCATTCAACACAAAGTCAAACTAACCGTACCCAAGGATTTTCCGGAGAGACACAGTACCAAAGGAGTCCAGTCTTCGTCTAAGGTCACTGGATAGCGTCCATGTCTCGCAACCATATAGCAAGACAGGAAGCATCTTTAGAGTCCTGGTGCTTCCTATCCAAGAATCAGTTATCACATTTTTGTGTATTAAATATTTTGTAACGATGTGTCTGTCATATTAAAAAATAACTGTGATAATAGAATGCAATTACATGTTCTTTAACTAAATTAAAAATGTGCTTTTAACAGTACTTTACAATATCATGTAGTTAAAAATGTAGCGTATATAGGCTTGTGGTGGCACAATAGCTTTCATGAACAGCAGATTTCAATTCAAAAAAATAAAAAAAATATTAACACAAAATTACCAATACCTGCATAAAATCACTATTTAAAAAAAAGGAGAAAGGCAACTGAAATAAGTTCCCCACCTAGCTATTAATATTAGTTAAAACCCAGTAATATATTACAATTATATAAATAACTAAGAACCTGGAAAGGAACTGATATACTGTATAATGGGAATACCACGGGTGACAATTATGTTAAAGATTTTAATTTCAGTCTAAAGATATACAGAAACAAACCGTAACCCACGCTCAATCTGGTGTACATTATACCACCAAGTAATTCTTTTAGCACATGTAAAAAATAATCCTGCTCTGTCCTTGACATCCGTAGCACAATGAGCCTGTATGTGTACTGTAGCATCCCTGTTTCATGCCCAGTGGCTCCGATCTTTTGCTTGCAGATCAACTGCAGTTTCTTTTCTAAACCCATCCTATATTTACATCACTTAGTGGAGCTGCACCTTTTTTGCATAATAAATTTAAACAGCATTCAGCTGCAGGATGATGATGTCAATTCTATATACAATATACAATAATTATCTGCAGATAATAATAAAATAATAGTAATTAAATATTATTTCAGTCAATTTAATCATATACTGTATATGATTACATATTTCCATTCTTCTTCCATTCATTTCCAGAGATATGACTTTTTTTTTTTGGGTACTATTATGGTTAACTTATGGAAAGCCGCAGGAGAAGGGTCCTGCTATATAAACTGCTTGTGCACATGCGCCTTTTCTCTGGTGTTACACAGGTGATCCAAGCAACTAGTAGATGAGTAAAAGAGGAATATAGACAAAATACACAAGTTTATGCAACTGCTGTCAAGGAAAAATTTAAAAAGTAAACTAATTCATATTTAAAGTTGCACAGAATGCTTCTCTGTTTAAGGATACATGAGTTCCCAGATTCATCAATGCCCTTCAATAGGAGATTTAAATTTCAAAACTTTGTACAGCGTAATCTGTTCAAGGTATCGCAACAAAAACTGAACCATCTCAACAAATTTCTATTGAAAACAACTGTGCCAAATTTTAATAAAATTGCTCTATGTGGAGCCCAAGTTTCATGCAGACAAGACAAGCAAACACAGTTGTCACAGTATGTACTTCTTGCATTATACTGCATTGTACATATAGAAAATTCAAATTCCAAATAAATTACTGATCTCAGCTAAGATTAAACTATTTGCCCTTCATCAATAAACTGTCTGTAAACAAACCAAATGGAGCATTTTTGGGAACGAGGGGTCCCATTATGTCTGGTGCAAACAAAACACTGTATTCCACAGTAAGAACACTGTATCAACCATTAAATATGGTGCTGGTAATGTGATGGTCTGAGGATACTCTCCTGCACTGGAACCTGAATAATTTTCTGTAATTGAAGCAATCATGAATTCTGCTCTGTATCAAGAAATCCTTAAAGAGGATGTCCAGTGATTCGTCTATAAGCTAAATCTGAAGCATATTTTGGTCAAAACACAAAAGACAATGATCCATAACAAAATGGAAGTCAATAACACAATGGGTGATTAGAAGCAAAGCTAGAGTTTTAGACTGGGGAAGTCAAAGTCCACACCTAAACTCTAAAGACATGTTGTAGCAGGACCAAGGTAGGAGTCAAAAGTTATATCTTCTGAAAATTTGTATCCCTTAACAGGCTAGATTTCCAATTAAATATTGTAATATTACTCTGCACTTTTAATAATACATACAAATCTCTATGCTTTCAGAAGCTGCATTGTTTTTTGACACTTAACTACTAATAAAAGAAGAATTTTAAAATATTAAAAAAAAAAAACTAAACAAACAGCGGTTTTTTTGAGATAACATGTACTGTAGCTAATTGATTCATTCATACCATGTACATACTTGTTACCTAAAAGGCTGAAAACATTTCAATTCAATATTCTTAATGAAGTATATAAAAGAATTGTAAACAATTCCCTAATGTCCTAACGTTCCCCTAGGTCAAAATCCATCAATCGGTTTTGCTAACCAACTTGGTCCAACACAATCTTGAGGTGTATGAAGCCAATCCTTTAAGCAAGACATCAGCCAGCCTGGACAGGAGGTCAGTCTATTGCAGGACAGATTTATGGATGTATACACACATTGATACTGGAATAATTAAGCAGTGCCAGCCAGCATGCCACACAGATTTGAGCGTTTGGGAGAAAGCCAGAGTAAAACCCACATAGACCACAAAGAATAAACAAGCTACACACAACAGAAACTGAACAAGGATCACTAGGGATGGTAATACAGCAGTACTTATCATCTGTCACACTGTAGCCTCTGAGTTAAAATATGAAACATAAAACAAATGGAATACATAAAAATACATTCTAAAATTATCACTTTTTTAATAATTAAACGAAGTAGTTCAAAACATGTTAAACAACAGTAAATTGTTTAAAATAAAGGAGACTCTTGAAGGAAATGTACATTTATGAGAAACTTCAATAAATATCATATACACATTCTAGATTAACCTTCCATAATATTTTTAGGGAAGATGCCTAAACATGAACTTTTTTTCTCAATGTTAATCTCAAATTACTTATAATGTTAACAGATATTATTATTATTGATTAAATGAGATTTATTATGATAGTAATACTACACTGATTAAATTACAAGATCTTGTTTCTTCTTCAGGTGCAGCTACAGAAATAATTAATTTTTTTTACTGATCATCCTGTGCATCATATTATTTAAAGTGAACAACTCAATTATGTGCAACAATGATTACTGCTCAAAAAATCCATACAGATTTCAGGCCTTCAAACAACTTATTATAGTTTATGCAAAGATGTCATTATCGGACAGCTTCCAAAGCAATATAAATAATGTGTTATAAAAACTAACGTTTGCAATATCAAAACCAAAAACAAAAAAAAAAAACACATTGCTTGTAGAATTAACTCTTCTTGTCTCCTGGTTTACGCCTATATAAACAATTTCAGAGTCCGATACCATTTTATTCTTAAAAGAAAAAAAAAAAAACAAAAAGGTGGGTGTTTGGGACTGTGAGAATATTTTACACAAGTACAGTTCAATCTTCAAGAAACATATTTTACAGGTAAGAACCGGCTGAGAATAATTAATCATTAAGGACTAAAAACACAGGTTACAGGTACTACGGATGTAAAAATGAAAAGGATGCTTCCAACTTTAATGGATATATGAAAAAACAGCTACACTGTATGCATTTTTCATAAATAACACAGTAAACTGTGGTACTTTCCATTATCATACTTGTATGTATCAGGCTAAAATTATGTGATCCATAAATTCAGCTCTAAAATATGATTGCCTTTTTCAGCATAAATTATAAGCAAAGTGTAAATACTAAAAAATAAGCATATGTCAAAAACAGGCAAAAGTCATTTCCAGAATAACAAGAAAATCTAGTTTTAAAACCCAGCATGTAAACTGACACTTTAAATCTAACATCAATGATTTCTGTAACACACACACTCCTTGATGTGGCTGTATCCAAAAATCTTAGACAACTTCTGGTATTCCTACCACTGCAATGCGTCAGCATTCACTAACAAAATATCAACAAAATGGCAGTGCCCACAAAAATTCCAAGAAGGTGAAACAGGAAGATGCGAAAATATTTTAACACCTTTAAAATGAAGTCAAAACTAAAAATGGGTAAAAAGACTTGAATACAGTGCCCGTTAAGAAAATCCCAAAGTACTTAAATGTTAAAGCCAAAAAAATTTAAACAACAAAAAATATCATAACATATGCTAAATAAGTACTAGCCAAAATTAGAAATTATGCTGTACAGAAAACAAAACACATACCAGGCCAGAGCCCATATGACTCTCCTGTGAACATAGTTGTGCTTATTGAAGGAAAGATATTAAAAGTAATTCTGTATTATCATATGTCTTTGAAGCATTCATACGGCAGACTTTTTGTTTAATTTACAAATGATATGTAGGTATATTTCCTTTAAGCAAGGACTCATACAGAAGCACATGCAATGGCAATGCAAAACAATGATTTAAAGCAGACATTTTCTACACTGAGCATCTTTCAGTTTACAGTGTTGGAAAGGGAGCGTGCATAGTAGTAGTAACAGTGAAATTTGTAACCAATTTTCAGTTCACAGCTAACTGCTTAAACATTAAAAAATGATTTGTTGTCCATATGATTATAAAAAGTGGCAGAATTAAATATTTTTTAATTACACAGGTTGCACACTTAACTACAGGCCCATAAAATAGATAACATGAGTTGTAATGTGCTTACAACAAAGATGGAGATGCATTCTGTAGACATGGCTTGGTAAAGTAAAATACGGCTTTTGTTACCAGAAATTGTCATTCTCTGAATAATTTTTAGCATATAAAAATAGTGCAATCTAATATACTGTATAGAAAACATACTGAATAAATATTTGCCTGTTTTTTGTATCTCTGCATATTTTCATAGTGAATGTTATAAGATCGTCAAATAAAACCCAATGATACATATGCTGTATATGAGACACTCATTGTACTAATATCAAAAATTTTTGACTCTAATTATAACATTTATGTGAAAAATGAATTGCTCTCTTTAGCTTAATAACTGGTTAAACTACCTTTAAAAGAAATACACTGAGCCAGACATTTACTGAAGTTTAAGATCAGGCTGTCAGAGGTCTGTGGTGGAATTTTAGGTAACATAAACTGTTTACTACATTTTACTATATATCTGGTGGTCTTGTATTTATGTATACTAGTGTACACTTGCTTTTATGTCGCTTTTTATTGTCATATTGCAAGATCCATCAGTTTCACTTTGACGTACATATGTAAAATCCTCTAATAAAGAAGAGGAGAATTCGTAGCTCTTTCAGTTATAGCAGGTTACTAAGCATCTAAAAACCTCATTCTCATACTTTGTCACTGACGTGAGGTTCTTAATGTGGAATGCAGAATGAGCTTTTCTCCACACATAACAGGGTTCAAGTCACCCAAAATGTTTGCTTTTTTCCAGAAACCCTGATCCCAAAACTGCTGAGGGTCATTTAGGTGCATTTTGTCAAATACCAACTTATTTACCATGGATTCCATTTTTGCCTAATAAATGTCTGATCATGATCACTGACTTTAGCACAAGTCAGCTCAGGTCAGGTCTGGTCAAGTCAGGCAGGTGTGTATGAAATGGTATAGCATGTTGCCAGCGGTAACAAAGGATTCTCCAAAGAGACGCAGTGCCAAAGAAGTCCAGTCTTTGTCTCAGGTCACTGGATAGCGTCCATGTCTCGCAACCATATTGCAGAACAGGAAGCACCAGGACTCAAATGACTTAAGACCTTTGTCCTTTAGCAAAGGGAGCACCACACATCCCTTTCCAGTGACCTTATGAGCCCTCCATGCTCTTCCATTCTATCTATTGACTTCATAGGAAGAGTCGCCAGAGATAAATGTCACTGCTGAGGTAAGTAAACCTCTCAGTGCTGTTGACACTCTCTCCACAAACAGACACACTGCTGATGGCTGTGCCTAAGAGGTCATTAAAGGCCTCCATTGACTTTGCAAAGACCACAGCATCATCAACAAAGTCAAGATCAGTGAAGCTTTCTCCATCAACAGATACCCCACAGCCACTGGAACCCACGACCCTGCCCAACACCCAGTCCATGTAAGCACTGAACAAGGTAGGAACAAGAACATGCCCTTAATGAACCCCAGAACCAACTGGGAAAAAACGCAGAGGTTTTGACCTCCACTCTGTACAGCACTGACAGTACCAGTGTACAAGGCAGCCATGACATCCAGCAGCTTTGGGGGGACCCCCGAGAAGTCTCAGGATGTCTCACAGGGCAGCTTGATCAACTGAGTCAGACACTTTACGAAAACCAACAAAGGCTGCAAAGAATCTCTGCCAATATTTGCATTTGCATGCAATAAGAAACCTCAGTGCAGGAGTAGACTTCTTAGGCGTAAAACCAGACTGCTTCAGTCACTGGTAGGTGAGCAAGATTATCATGGATTCTGGACACAGAAGGCAGTGTTATCCCCCTGTAGTTGCCGCAATCCAGGTGATCGCCCTTCCCTTTCAAGATCGGAACGACAAATCCCATTTTCCAGTCAGTTGGGATGATGCCCGTCTCCCAAATGGAAGCAAATATGGCTTGCAATGCCAGGTGGGCAGCCTTACCACCAGCCTGAAGAAATACACCACGGATACCACAGATCCCTGCAGCCTTCCTTGCACATTGGGTGGTTCACAGCTAACTGGAGGATCAGCCTCAAGAACCGTGGACCCAGAGATTTTCAATGTCCTAACTGGAAGATCAGCTGTAAACAGCTGCTCAAAGTAGCTAGCGCACAGGGTCACAACTGCAGTGTTATCCTTAAGGACTGTTCCATCACCCACCCTGACTGCGACTCTCTCAGGAACAGTTTCAGATGTGCGTAATCCTTTGATTCCTCTGTAAGCAGGACGCGGGTCACTAGGCAATAGATGGTGTGCTCACAGAATCCTCTAACACACGCCTCTTTATCTGTCCTTGGAGCCCTCGTAGCCATCCTTCTCAGTTCCTAGTACAGACAGGAGCTGCCATCAAGCTGTGTGCTGCAACTCCTCTCGATAATATCCAGGGTACCCTGTGAGATGAAATACCTCCTTCTGGGAACACTGGCAACACCAACACAACCCTCACCAACCTTCAGGGTCTTATCATATAAGGTCTCCAACATCATCAGCATCATCATCAGCACCCATGTCTGCAAGTCCCTCACATAAACTGTGCAAATTCCTCAGAAACAGCCTGTCTTGGAGTCTGGCGAAGTCCAGCCTCATTCTCCTAGTACGTGGGAGCCTACTGGACCTAAGCTGCAGCAATACGTCTTTGTACACTTCTGCAGACCCTTAAGTTTTGTAGGAACCTCCAGCATATTCCCAAGAGGATGTGATCGATCACCACCAGTATTGGAGTCCGATGCAGCTCAGGGTGCTGGAACCAGAATCCAGTGATCTGCAGCCCCTGATCTTTTGCAAAGTCAAGGAACATGGAGCCACTTTCACAGCAGTTGCCATACACAGGGGGGCCAACACAATCTTCATAGTCAGCCCTGTCAGTGCCAGTGGTCGCATTGATGTCACCTATGACCGTTGTGAACAGAATGTCTACCTCACCAAGACATCAGTCAAGGTGGTCGTAGCATACACTGAGACAAAAGACAAGACACCCAGAGAGTGCCTTAACCCGAGTCTCATAATATGATCATTGAAAGGAGTGACATTGGACACTATTGGAAGTAGCCCATCCTCCACAGCAACAGCTACCCCCTGAGTATAACAGTCATCAGAGCAACCAGACCAATCAATGGTATAACCACCCACAGAGATCTGGCCAGTCCCAGGTCTGCGTACCTTAGAAAGAGACCCCACTAAAATGTGGATTTTACAAATCTCCTGACAGCAGAGGAAGACAATCGTCATGCTGGAGAAACAAGATGTTATAAGTACCTATCCAAATGGGCCGTCTCAAATTAGGACCCAAGTGCAGTCGTGCAGTGGGCAACGCTTCAGCACCTCACCAGTTCTGATCCCCAACAGGCTTGACCCCATTGGTTCTCAGGCATTTTTGACTCTTCCAAGGACGAGGTTCCCAAGGGTTTTTCCCCATCTGTTTTATAATGCTAATCAGCCTTTCTATTGGTGCGTGCAGCAGTGCTACTCCGGCAGAGAGCAGAAAGGAGTCCTCTCTGCCATTTCGGAGCTGCGTTAAGTTATTACGATTGTTGGAGTGCCAATCCTGCCACCATCCCCAAAGTTTTCCCTGCAAGATGGAGGACTGTTTGTATGGCCGTATGCAATGTTTTTTTTTGACATTTTGTTCCGAGAGAGACTTTCAGAAAAGCTAGTCCAGAAATGATTGACAACTATCCAAGACCATCTCCAATTGGGTAATATAGTTTTGTTTATGATTCGGTTGAATCCCAGTGCCTTAGAAACATATTTTAGTTTTTCCAGCTGCGAAGACATCTTTATTTCAGACACTGTCAGGATTTTTTTCAATTATGCCATAATGTAAAGACAACTTCATTATTAGAGCAAGGTTCAAACTTAGTTGGGATGGGTTGACAAGTAAAGCTAATTACTCCTTTGAATGGGTACAGGGGGGTTAACTTTTTCAATCCTAAAGACGGTGTATTTAATTACTCCAATGACAAATTAAAAAAAAATCCTCTATCTCTCTCAGTATATTACTACAGGGGTGGGAAGCCCTAGAACACATGTCGAAGGTGGTATCTGAGGTATATTTGCCTGGAATGCAAATTGATGTGATAAAGAGAAAAAGACAGAATTTTTCAATACTGTGTGTTAAGATATGCAGCAGTCTTTTACATTTGACGGCTGACAGGTTGAAAACAAATTTGATAATTCCAGTCATTCTGAACAATTTATACAACAAAATTAGCTATGTGTACCTTATGCTGTGAGAGCACAATTTGTCAAACTATAAGAATAAAACTACATTTTTTGACCAGGCATCAGACAACATGTACAGGAAGTGCTCAAAAAATGAATCAATAAAGCAAGTAACTTCCAGGTATAGTAAACATACCAGCATACTGAAAAGTGAAGGGTTGATAAAAGTTATACTACGGAGTCAAATTAAAAATTGAATGCAATTCAACACACAGTAAGCCTTTCACTGGTGGAGAATATATTAAAGAGTTCTCCCTAGCAGCAGAGGATTTATATAACGGTTAAGTGAACAAAGCCCAATTTTTGAGATGACTTCAACTTGCAAGTCATTTTTGACATAACCACTAAACGGTGTGCAAATGAAATAGCAGTGTTTAGTGTCACTGCCAATGTGGGTGTAGACATTACTGATGTTTTCATCTTAGTACTGGTTGCATGACGTTTCTTACAGGCAATGTATGGCAAACAAATGATGAGGATATGGCTAAAACATCTATTAAACATTTTGAAAAGCAAGGAGTAGATGTTTGCAAAATATCTCCAGTCACTAGCGATGGTGCCCCTGCAATGGTTGAAAGACAGAAAGGGTTAATCAAAACAATTACAACCAAACTTGTCACCCTATCCCTGCTGTGCAAAGACTTCAGATTTGGATCTAAATTCTATGATGAAAATAGCATAATTTGTGGATTTTCTGCACGCTCGCTCTCCTTTGACACAGTGGCAGTTTCAAGTCTTGCTTGACCAGACAGATAATACATACAAAGACTAACCACTTCAATATAATATAAAGTAGCTAAGATGTGGAAAGGTGCTGGATCAATTCATCCATTGAATTGATTCAATCAAGATCTTTCCATCTGAAAAGGACCAACACTATTCAGAACTCAACAGCAGTGGAAAACATTATGGTAGAATCAGTGAAAATTAAATAATATATTTATGTTCTTATTGCTGCCTACAATTAGCTGAAAAAGAATGACAATCTATTTACACTTTCACTACATTAGTAGTGTTACAGTTACTTCCTTATATATATTTTATTTCCAAGTAATTTTTGTTATGTTTCAGCCATGATTCTTGCACCAGGATTAAGTGTACTTTTTGCGTTTTTAATCTTATTGTTTTTAAAATTTCAATTTCTGTATATTCAGTATATAAATACAAAATGGCAGAATCAATTTGACATAGGAAAAGGAGGGCAGACTAGATGGCGGATTATGGAAGGAGCGAGCCATGAGTGAAGAGCACAGAGCTAAAATTTGGCTTACTCACATTTTCAAACAAACTGCAAACCTGGCAATGGATGCAAATTGTATAAAAAACTGTTGGCATATTTTGCTTGTGTTACACAAAGATTCTGACACATATCAGAGTATAATATTTTTTCTAAAAGGTGTCTCATTAATAATCAACCCACTACCCACTAGAACTGAAAGCTTCACCACTGTAAAATATCGAATGCAGTTTCAAACAAACTGCACATCTGACAATGTATTCAAATTCATTTTTTTTGCTTGTGTTACTGAAAGATTCTGACACATACAGGAGTATATTGGTTTTTTTTCTAAAAGGTGTTTCATTAATAATCAAGTCACACTACCCATCTTTATCTTGAAAAAGGAAAGGAAGCCAACAGTTTATTATTGCATTCACTGGTGGCTTGCTTCCATCTATGATGTGCTCTCTCATGTGTTCTCCTTTCCCCACATCAAATAGATGCTAACTGTGCACTTTGCATACCAACAGCTTTGCTGCTCTACTGTACTCTGTATTGCAAGTTGTATGAAAACTTTGCAATGCCATTTCAAGTAAGTTTGTATTAATTTTTACCTAACTGAAGTAAGTTTAGTACTTGCAGTCTTTCAGTTTTTCCTATGTTCTTCATTATGCATACTGAAACAATTTAAGCAATTATAAGCAATACATTTTTTCAGTAATTATTTTAAGAGCGACAGCAAAGTTCAGTAATACCGATAATAATGGCAGGAGAGGATTTGTCGAGGTAAAAAAGATATGCAAATACGGTCAAGTGCGAACCAGAGGAGAGAGACAGTGATTCACACCTAGGTACCAATGTTTAGTGGCATTTCTTGTGATGGTCACAGAGGTATTCGTGTAAAAAAACAAAGAAAAATATCATCAACCATGTTTTCTGAATAGAATTTTAGAGTTAGAACAACATAGGCATTTGTAATGCTATTTAAGAAAAATTAAGGAAGGACAGGAATGTAACATATACACTACTGAAAAAATGAACAATTTAAAAACACAATGCCCAATGGCATTGTCAATGGCACTTAAAACTTAAATTCTGATTGTCTATATCCTAGCATAGAATTTTACCAACTATAAATACTCTGTATAATCCAGTATAAATAAAATAATATAAAACAATCATATTTTAATTAGCAATGGGCAGTGACTTAGTATTGATTCAAGATAAGATAATTCAACAGATGTTGAGAGTGTGAGAGGCCAGTATTGGGGCAGCAAGTCTAGAACAACAGGAAATAGTTGGAAGATGCCATGGGGAAGCATTTGCATTTTCGGTTCCTGCATTAACATCTAAGATCCGCATTTTCCCACCAAGAAATATACTGGTAGAAACTGTGGCGGACAGCCATAGCCTTTACCTACCAGGATGCCTTCATAAAGGAAGGACCAGGGGCGAGAGCATGCACAGGGCATTATTTTTCCCAGTTTGCTAGATGGCAGCCCCCTTGGGTTACAGTAGTGGCCCCAAAGGGCATCATGGGACTTGGAGTTTGCCGACTCAGCCTTGTTAGGTTCCATGAGTGCTACAGGAACTGGTGACCTCTATTTCGTCAGGCTCCCACTGCACCCAGAAGTGCTTCCAGACTACTATATGAAGCCACCAAAGTATTACCTGGTGTCACATAAAAGGAGCCAGCTGCCATTGCTCCAAGAGCCAGAGTCAGGAGGAAGAAGATGAACCTTGCTGAAGGAAGAGAGAGAACAGAAAACAGAAAGGAAGAAGACAGAGCGTTTGTGTGCTCTACTCTTGTGCTTTCTGTACTGTGCTGTGGGAAATGATTGGGAAGAGTTTCCCACCAAATAAAAGCCGTGTGTTATGCTGGACTCGTGCCTGTGTCAGGTTTGGGGTGCTACTTTAGGCATCAAAATATATTTCTATTAGTTGCCTGGACACCTCGTCACTGGGAGGACCGGGGGAACAAGCCTGGTCAGAACAGTACCTCCCCTGGAACGCTGGATGGCAGCCACCCTGGGTTGCAACGGTGCCTTGGACTCCCACAGGGCTTCAAGGGAATTGAAGTTGGATACAGCCCTGTTGGGATCCGGGGGCTCCGCCAGTTGGTGCTGCAGCTGTTGCAGAGCCTGTATGGGATGTTCTTTCACCACACCCAGAAGTGCTGCAGGAAGTAGGTCAGCAAGCACCTGGAGCACTTCCTGGTAACGTATAAAAGGAGTCAGCAGACACTACTCAGGGAGCCAGAGTCAGGAGGAAGGAGATTAAACTTGCTGAGGAGGAGTGGAGGAGAAAGAAAAGAGAGAAGAAAAGAAAAAGTATTATGTTTGTGCTTTGTGACTGTGTTGCTGGGTATACATAAAATACCATTTTGTATTAGCATTGAAAATCTGGATTTCACTATACGGTATGTGCTGTATTATTATCATGAATCTAAACTACAATAAGTTAAAAGTGCAAAAAATAGTGCCTAATTAGCTTGTGTATGTTTCATGCTTCTGTCACCTGTATTTTGCTGTCAAAAATGTGTTCTATGTGCAGTTAAATACAGTAATTGTACAAATGTGTTAATCTGACAGCTAGACTCATGTTAT
Source organism: Erpetoichthys calabaricus (assembly GCF_900747795.2). NCBI lineage: Eukaryota > Metazoa > Chordata > Cladistia > Polypteriformes > Polypteridae > Erpetoichthys > Erpetoichthys calabaricus. The sequence continues at coordinate 239,362,872 of NC_041394.2, forward strand.
AGTATTGTCTGGAGATCAATAACTGCACCTGCCACAACAAGACATTTTTTTTTAACAATAACATATGAATTTACTGTAAATAGCAGTGACTAAAACAAACCAAAATCAAGATTTCCTAAAGAATTTATGGAAACTACAACAGGCACCACAATGGCATTAACAAGTCCTTACAGATTCTTGCCCTGGTTACAAATTTTGTTTATTGTTATGATTAGAACATACTGGTGCAAATATGTATATACTTTCTTAAGTGTTATTCATTGATCTGAGATATCAAGACTCTTCAGCTTCCACATAAAATTAGATAACCAGGGTAATCAAATGATTCATATCACCTCTCCACGTTATTTGCTTACCCTTGAAATATGCACGTTTAGATTATCCATCCTGTTTCCTGGTACACAGGTAGCATAACATCCCTGTACTGATAATCCTCACCAATTGGAGGATGCATTTCAAAGTAAAGTCTCACAATCAAAAGCTAGATGATCAACCCTCCATAGTTAACTTGAGGATCATTTACTATTCAGTATAGTTTATAAGTGTACTGGACATCATTCCGTCGCAGTTTCAAACTGTATAAACAATTAGTAGTGTTCAAGTCCTTGTTGGTGGTTTATAGAATGTGGATAGAATGTGGATATTTTGTTAGCACCAGGAGTGCAATAGAAGATACATATGATGACGAAGAGTAAGATGTTAAGGACTGGAAAACCCATTTTGGAAGGACAGAAAAATGTATGGTCCTACAGATAATTTTTTTTGGGATTCAGTTGATTTGTATGTTTTGGAAGCTTAATTATTGAGCTTTGCTTTTATATACTGTGCAAGTTATACTTTGAAAAAGATGTCACTTTTGTTTAAATTTTAAGTGTGTTGCTTCTCCATTTCAGAAGTTGGCTTCCAAAACTTTGTCAATGGCATTTTTTCAAAGCTTATTAGGCATCACAGTTTTAGGTTACATTGATGACACCTTGATTTTTTTAAATGGTATGGAAGAACATATTTCTGACATTAGTGATGGGTGGGAAAGACTACAATAGAACAAGCCTTACATAAAGCTTGAAAAGTTTCATAGGAACTCTATACAGTTTTTGGGTTATGAGACATCCAGAATACATTTGAGAATGGAAAGACAGAGGTGGCTGCAATTTCAGATTGGGACTCATCAGATAGTTTGAAGCAGTTACAAAGTTTTGTGGACGTTGCAAACTATTACTTTTGGTTTATCAAAATTTCAGTTTTATTATCCTTCCAGTCATGTCACTTACTCAAAAAAAGTTTTCTTGGACACCTGAGGCTCAAAACTCTATTCACATGCTTAAACAATTGTTCACTTCTTCTCCGATTTGGAGATACAACAGACCCACATATATAATTCAGTGATGGTTGCCATTTAATCAGAGAGAACTGCATATTGTGACAAGTTGCACCCTTCTGTATTTTTCTCCATAAAACTGTCATTAGCAGAGCAGAATTATAAAGTAGGGAACAGAGAGTTACTGACCATAAAACTGGTACTTGAGAAGTGGAAACAATGGCTAGAAGGCGCTCGATCAGCTTTTATAATTTATACCAACCTCAAGAATCTGGATAAGGTGGACTACACATTAAACCTTGCTTCAGGTTAATACAAATATCCATCTGGCTTCAAAAACAACTGACTGACTTTAGAAAATGCTTTAGTTTTTGACTTTATTTCCAGTTTTTGATTAAGTTAATTTTTTTTATTTAAAAAAGAAACATATATCTTATCAATAGCTGCTTTAAAAGTCATACTGTTGTAGCTGTAACAACAATACCCATAGCAATCAGGTATTGTGGAAAAGACAGGTGATTGGCACACAGGCTGTGACACTGTTGCATCACTTCATGTTTTCAGATTCCCCTGCATGTGAGGCATGTGATTCTGATTCTAGCATGTTAACTCTTTTGAGGGTTAGTTGTTGGGTGGCAAAGTCCTTGATCCTGGTATTTTTACTGGCTAAATTTTACTTTTAGAGATGAAGCAATGCTTTTTATTTTACTGACTTTTAATTTTTATATATAAGGAAATATTGTTTATTTAGTTTTACCTAACAATGCTTTTAATTTATATGAGGATGCCATTTTATCTTTTTATTTCCTTTCTTTTGACTCACTATTTTCAGCTTTTAATGTGTAGGTCCATTTGTGGCATGTCTTAAAAGTTGAGGATTTAAAGTTCTTAATGATCAAGTAATATATCACTACCAAAAATACCAAAGTGTGCCCACGTGCAATTTTGGAACTTGAGTCTCAAAAGGGTACTGTAATACGATAATTTAAAAATTTCTTATACTTTCTACAGTATGTTGCATTTTACTTAGATGTAATCCAGAAAGTACACTTTAACAACAAAGATAAAATGTGGAATAATACTGTTGGTTTCCAGAATGCTGATTTTAGGAGCAGCAGCTACCCAAAGTGGATGCCCTGTAATGTTTGAAAATTAACATATTTTATTTTAAAGATTAATTAAAGCAATTAAAATGTTTCTATAAGTGTCTACAACCTATTAACTATACTGTGAGGCATTTGTTATTGCAATATAGTACACTTCTACTAACAAACTTACAAATATATATTACTGCTGAAACAAACAGAATAGCATGTAACAAAAGCCAAAAAAGCATCATTTAATAGGTACAAAGAAATAACCAAGTATACATTCAAATATATATTTATGGTTATTGATTTTATTAACATAACTATACATTATTAAAATGGCAAGCCTGAGCCAAGTTAAAAACAATGGAAAACAGCAATGGAAAAGAGAAAAACAAAATTGCTACACTACTGCACCACTTAAACACGGAAAGATTTCTTTTAATAGTGATTAGATAACTTGAAATCGATAGGGATAGTAATAATAGTAGAATATTATTAATCAGGATTTTATTAAGTATAGTATTATATATTATAATATAAAGTAGAATATATTATTTAGTATATTATTAAGTAGAATGTTAAGTAGAATAGTGCTTAGTGATTAGATAACTTGAATATCTGAAAAGAAAGATGGAGAACTACAATAATGTAAAATGTAGTACTTGAGAATAAATAGCACACTAAACTGCAAAACACAAAAATGTTAAATTTTATCCAACAATTATTTTAAGCTTCTCCTTTTAATTAAATTATTATATGGACAGAAAGTTTATTAAATATATATTTTATATGCATTAACAAATGTACTGTCTTTAAGTACAAAATACTATACCATTATTTTGCTGCATCAGTAGTACAAGCTGAGATTTAATTTTTAAATTTATTAAGCAGTTCTTCCCCCCACCCTTAAGATTCTTCTTCGTTGTAGACGTAATTCATGTATCCCTGTGTGAAGTCAAATGCATTCCCACGGCTTGTAACAGCTCTTTGACATTAAACAATGGCTAACAGCTGTTCATTTCTAATGTAAGCCTTCGATAATATTGACGCAACAGGCCATGTAAAATGTTCTTAACTGTATCTTTGCTGAGAAATTAAGTTACTTAAAACATGAAAGAAATGAAAAAAGAGACATTAGACTGTTCTTTTCAGCAGTTGCAACCAGGACACTTCAAATTTTTATTTATCCACTGATACCAAAAGAGACCCTAAAGAAAAATGTAAAATTTTTTGAAATGTAAAAATGCAAATCCCGCAGTAACTAGATGAGAGGTGCTCATGTTTAGTTTACAATTTACCATGTATTTTAATAAATGGTAAAAATTAATTAATTTCCATCCATCCATTATCCAACCCGCTATATCCTAACTACAGGGTCACGGGGGTCTGCTGGAGCCAATCCCAGCCAACACAGGGCGCAAGGCAGGAAACAAACCCTGGGCAGGGCACGCACACACACACCCACACACCAAGCACACACTAGGGACGATTAAGAATCGCCAATGCACCTAACCTGCATGTCTTTGGACTGTGGGAGGAAACCCATGCAGACACGGGAAGAACATGCAAAATCCACGCAGGGAGGACCCGGGAAGCAAACCCGGGTCTCCTAACTGCGAGGCAGCAATGCTACCACTGCGCCACCGTGCCACCATTAATTAATTTACTTTGTATAAAGTAAAGTTCCAGTGCACTATGCATCAATTACAAACACTATACAATTAAAATATACCAAAAAATAACAATCAAGAAAACTACAAAGCACTATATTAAAACAGCATCAGAAAAGCACCGTGTCAGATATCTCTTTATAATACTTTCAAATAATACAGAGCTTATTCTAAACCAATGTACTCCAAAGAAGCTATGGATACAGGTTTAAATTCTGAACTAGAAAGTTCCAAGTAATTCTAAACAAGGACCATATTTGAAAAAAAAAAAAAAAAAAACAAAACAGAAATACATATAATGACTTAATTATACAAGAAGTAAAATAAAAGATATATAGTACATTATACACATACACACTGTATGTAGACTAATTTTCATCTTTCTAATGATAATAATCATGTTACCCACAATAAATACCAATTAACTGAACAATTGTCTAGGAGCAGCCAGACTTGGAGCATAGCATATGTAGTAATGGTGCATTTTCTCCTTTTAAAAAAAAGTTATTCGGTGTTACATTTTATTCCATCATTTTGTCATAAAGTTTAAATGAAGTCTGTAGTAGGTGCTTATCAAATTCAATTTCTTTTAATACTTCATGTTGCTCACAAGCCACTGACCAATTTCGTTGCAGCTTGTCAATTTAACCTCAGTGGTCTAGGAATAAGTAGCATTAAGATGCAATATGCATAGCATGTTACACAAACATGTACATTTGCAAACTGCAGGCAGGTGACATCACTCAACATATTTCTTTTAAAAATATTTTTCAAACCTACCCCCCCCATTTATCAATAAGTGAAGATTGTATGACAACATCCCAAGAGCATAGCAGGAGTTTAAAATTGACACAAATACTGATTGTAGATGAGCAGATGTCAAGTATAACATTTAACCACACATAATATAATTGGCAGGTATGACTGGCATTATACTTATTAACCATAAAATAAGAAATGTAAATGAAAGCTATCCATATAATGATTGTATATCATGACACGTGCCAAGTATTTTTGAAAGCATTTCAAGAAGAGGTTACTGAAATTATTTTAATTATACCGGCATACTGACACTCCTAAGCTAAGCTATAATAGTAAGCTTAATATTATTATTAATAATAATCGCTCAATAAGCTAGTAGGCCTATAGAACAACAAGCATAATACATTGAACCTGCAGTTCCATTTATGATGCGTATAGAAAATCTGTTGTAATGACATGCTGTGTCTCCTAATGCGGACACGTATCATCAGTAGTATATGGGGGACTTCAGGTGTTTCAGGTCTTTCAACACTATATGCCCTTACCCTGGCAATCTAGGAAAGGGTAACTAAGCTTCAGTTCGTGACTTTGCAGCAGCCTTCCTCCTACAGATCTTCTCTATTGACTAAGACCCATCTAGAAAATCTCTATATATTGTTTATAGATGGCTTTCCTCTTTCTCTCTTGTATCACATGTCATGTCATACAGAGGCTTTATCTGTACAATTCATTTTGTATTATTCCTGAATTAAGCAGGCAATTTTACATCCACATGTCTGTGTTTATTTGTAAATGTAAAGAAGAATACAGCACTTAAAAATCCATCTTTGAAAAATATTCAGCCCCATAATTCCTTACGCAATTATTATCAAGCAACTACCTCTTTTGAAACTTTACCAGCTTAACATACAATCAAGTCAAATGTAACAAACTAGAATTGAACCCCTACCTGAGAGAAAGAGAGGACAGCCAACAGCAAGTGCAAATCCTTAAAAACAAAAACGACAGAGAATGTTCTTCTCCCCGATATAAATGATTATTCTAATTTTTTTATTAGATCTTGCCATATTTTAAAAATGTTTTGAACAGATCCTTTAAGTGAGAATTTAATTTCAAATAGTATAGAACATTAGTTACATACTAACTTATAACAGGTGGGCTGGGATTCTTCCAGCTGAGCAAGATACGTCTACAGTGCTACTAGTGTGGTGCAGGCAGTAACAGTCCTGTCTTTCTCCACTTTAAGACCATATAGGAGCATACCAAACATGGCTGTTAATGGGTTAGGAATGATTGTGACACCAAGACTGATTGATAAGTATTCAAAGATTTTTGGCAGAAATTATGTTAATTTGGTGCACTTCCAAAACATGTGGCCCAGTGAGGCTGGAGCTAGACTGCAACATTTGCAAGGTTGAATCTTAGCCTGGATACTGTCACACACATGCGCATGGAAGGCAGTCGAGGGGCTTAATTAAATTTATCTATACGCTGGACCAGGGGTTGGCTATGCACACTAATATGTTTTCTACTTCCTCTGTAGACCTTCAGAAGGAAATCCCACCAGACTTCATTTCCGGCTCCAGCACTAACCTCACTTCTAGTTCTGACCCTCAAAGCATGCCTCTTCCTGGCTACCCTCTATAAATCTGCCATATTATCTGTTATTTTCAGTTCTGTTGTGGACTTCGTTGTTAAGACTAGACAGAATTTTGCTTTTATTTAAGCTCTTTTTCACTTATATGGGGTGAATATCCCAAACCTTTTTTCTTGGTTTTGTGTCTTTCTTACAATACATTTGGGACAATTTAAATTAGATAAATGTGACGATTTTAAGTTGAATGACTGATTGCATTTACATTTACTTATTTGGCTGATGCTTTTATCCAAGTAAACTTACAACATTTATGTTACAATTGGTTACATTTCTTTTTGGTTTTCCAATTGGAACACAGGCAGGTCAAGTGACTTGCTTATTGTCACACAGTGTCAGTAGCAGGATTTGAACCCACAACTTCAGAGTTTGAAGTCTAAGCCTTAATCATTACACCATACCGCCTGAGCTAGAGAGTATTCCATGCATGGCTGCCTTCCACTCACTCCTTTTCTGAGATGTTAAGTTAAAGATCTTTCCCCAGCATACCCTGGGATCATTGAAAGGAAGGGATGTTAAAATGATTTTATATATTAATGAGATGCTGCCTTAATCTTCAATACTGATCAGAGATCAGAAATGAGTGGTCTGAACAATTTACGTGATACTCAGCTGCTGAGTTTTGAGGAACAGTCAGTTCTTTGAAAATTCTAATGGGTTTTACCTCCTCTATTTTCTGATAATTGATTACCTGGGCTCCTTGGGATTCTTAGTGTCATTGAAAACTTCTTAAATCCCCCAACCAATTTATGTGTGTAAAAAAATGTATTCCTCAATCTTCTTTCAGACAGAATGAATTAAAACCTTACAAAGACAAGTGAATTTATATTAAATAGAACACAAAGAGGTAGATTCTCAGGAACAGATCATTAAAATTCTACTGGCAACAGGCTGAGACTATATTTTTTTAAAGATGGTAAATGTCTAGGGAGTGAATACTATTTTAAGCTGGAGTTTTAAGAATGCTTTGTCACAAAAAAAGAATGTTGCAACTTTTCCTTCAAATTCCTTTCATTTGAAAACAAAATATTATAACAAAACAGGAGTCAATCAAACAAATGAAACTAACAATAGTATGCTTCAAAAGCAGCCCGTGAAAGCATTCAAACATTGCTGTTAAGGCATTAAGAGTGATTTTGAATCTAAGGATATCCAAAACATATATAAAAATTTAGAACATTACCAAAACATGTGACATAATGATGCAGGCACTTGATGACATCACACACAGGTTGGTTCTTGACCATGGTGCATTTTAGAAATTTTAGATGAGATGTGTATAATCAGTGCTGAATTGGGGCTTGCTTGGTGAACACAGAATTAAAGTCTGTTTTATCAATGGCTGATTTTCTTCGCTTTTCTAAAATTTATAATTAAGAGATCTTGTTCCCATTTGTTCTCCAATATCAATCAGGGATAAGTTCCTTAAAATTAAAAACTGTGTCACAGGAAGATTACATTTAAAACTAAATAGTTCAAAAGATGTAAATATTACCAGTATAGAGATCTCTAAAAGTCATAATATCAACTGTCGTCCAGAGATTAAAAACAGCATTAACTTAAGGAAGGCTGAAATTGCCAATTATCACGTACAGAAGCAAAAGATGTGACCTTCTTTGCCCTAAAATATGTCCCAAACTGGTTTTATCTTTTCAGTAAATTCTTAACCACTAGGTTACTGATAAATTGATAACTAATGTTGACCATAGCATATAGCAGAGCATATAACGTTGATTTATAACAATATTTTCTTTCGAAAGCTAATCAACCAGGCATGGATTTGTGGACTTCTTTTTTGTGGAACAAAATGATAAACAGAACTAACACATTCCTGTGCATTCTCTGAGCAACAGCCCTCAAAACAAAAGACTTCAAGAAGAATGTGCAAAAAATATAATAAATACATACAATTTAAACATTTTTTTGGAAAAGAAATTGTGAAAATTATGTAAAAAGATTAGATTAAAAACAGCAAAAAATAAAAATAAGTAAATAAATAATAATAATAATAATAATAATAATACATTTTATTTATATAGCGCCTTTCCCATGCTCAAGGCACTTATACACACATACATACAAATGTAACACATTTCACATAATACAGCTTTGCAAAAGTAACTATAAATCATAGCAAGTCTAGCAACTGAGGCGATAAATGAACAATTTATAGTGGAAGAGTAATAGGTGGAGGTAGGGCTGTTCTCTTAATGTGATCTCTCTAGGCAATATATCTATCATTGGAAGCACAAATATATTTTGACAAAATCGTAACTGGGTGCAATACAAAATAAAAAATGTATGATAGTGCTAAGTGTGAAAACTGGGGCCAGACACTAATCCAATCATAATTCATATACACTTTTGTGGATTAACCATATCTCCCAAAGTGTTCAAATTCTGTGTGAAAGGTGCAGTAAAATTCAGCAGTAACAGGAAGAGCAGTATTTTAAGTGATTTAGGACATGCTGAAATTCATGCTAATTTAAACAAAAAATGCTAAAAAAAAAAAACAAGTATATGTTTATTTTTCTTGTTGACTCACTGGAAAATATGCTGACAGATGATGCAACCACCCATTTGTTATCTTGCTGTGTTAATAAAAAAAAATCAATGAAATTATATTCATCATATTATTTTCAGGATGAAAAAAAATGTTATTTCTTCATTGTACTGCCAAAAGTGTTTAAAGGCATCTTTATATTTCCTTTAAATAATCATTCCTAAGTATTTCAACTGTTCTGATATAATCAAAGAAAAATTCTCCAGCCTGGTCTGACATGCCAGAAAATTAACTGGAAAAGGAACACTTTTGTACAAATTAATTTTGAATTCCAAGACATTAAGAAATTATAATAATAGTTTAATACAACTAACACAGAAGAATGTGGGTCAGAGATATCAAGCACCATGTAATCAGCATCAAGAGATATTTTCTGTTCATGGCCATCTCCTCTGATTCCTTTTATCTCTGACTGCTTCCGGAGATAAACTGCTAGTTCAACAGCAATAACAAATAGTATTAGCGATAATGGATACCCATTGTCTGGTTTCACATTCTAATTTGTAACCCGAGTTCATATTATTAATATGGACAAGGATTCTGGAGTACTATAAAGTAATTTATTCCATAAACATATTGTATGTTCAAGCCAAACCTAAATTTGCACAACATGTTAAATAGATATCTCCATTTAACACATCAAATGTTTTTTCTGGAACCAAAGACATTAATACCTTTGGAAATTCAGATAGCATATGTGAATATATCACATTAAGCACATCCAAAACTCTGGAGGGAAATACCTTTTGTATTTTTCTAACTAAAACCTTTGCCACAATCTTAAATATTACTATTCAGAAGTGAAATGTTAAACTGACCT